>NW_024070213.1:52221565-52417944 GCF_014754425.2 Oryx dammah | reverse complement strand
AAAAAAAAAGAAAGTTAAATTGCTGACATCATGACGATTAAGCCCTAAAATTTTTCAGCATATTATTTCTTGAAAATGAGGGCAGAACTACAATACCATTATCATATACAAGAAAACTGAAGTAGTCCCTAATATCATCCATTTACTAAACTTCCAATTCAAATTTCTCCTCATGTCCCCATAATGAGTTTTATGTCTCTTTAGATTCTTAGCATTCCATTCTTTTTTTTTTTTTTCCTTGTTATTTTCCTGTTGAGTTCCTACTGGTATTATTTAACTTGTTCCTCTGTTTCCAATAAACTGGAAACACCTAACTGCTTGCTTAGATTGAGGTTTAACATTTCCTGATAAATACTTCATAACCAATGCTGAGTATTTCATTTGGTATCATACCAGGAGACTTCCCTGATGGTTCGAAAGGTAAATAATTCACCTGCCAATGCAGCAGACCTGGGTTTGATCCCTGGTTAGGGACAATCCCCTGGAGAAGGGAATGGCAACCCACTCCAGTATTCTTGCCTGGAGAATTCCATGGACAGAGGAGCCTGTGCACTCCAGTCCATGGGGTCTCAAAGAGTCTGACACAACTAAGCAACCAATACACAAGAGACACAAACTCAAGTTGTCCTGAATTTGTGAGGTCTTCCCAATATAAAGATGTAGGTTTTCTTTTGCTGTCAAAAAAGATCTAGTGATAGTCTGACACTGTAAATATCCTGTTTCCCAGTAACCTTTCACCAAATGGTTTTGAGCATGCATTGATAATCCTGGTATGAATCAGTTATTTTTTTAGAATTTGCAGAATGGTTAGTTTCCAAGCCTGTCATGTCTTTGCACTAATTTGCTGTCATTTCTCAGTGAAGAAGAGCTTTATCTCATTAACTGGGATGAAGTACAGTTCCCTAAAAATGGCAGGATCACTATTCCCTTTAATTACCAGTTTAGGAGGTAGTGTAATAGTTACTTATAGGAAGCAAATTAGATTTTTTTCTATTTTCTTTCTCTTTTTATGTGTGTTTATATTACTATGTACTTACAAATTTTTATTTATTCAGAATTTTAAAATCAATTAGTCATTAATGTTTGGTGCTAAAATGTAGGGGTCCACTTCAATTTGGGTCCTCTTAGACTTTTGAGTACTTCCTTCTTTTCTGGTACAAGAAAATATCCAAGCCTACCTTTGACTGTTTCCTGCTTAGGCATAGTTTCTTTTAGTGATTGTAACTGTTTTCTCTTTCTTGCTTGTTTTTTCCTCCTACCTTGATAAAATGCTTACCAAATTGCCCCATCTTTCTTGTGATACTTAAGGAGTACTTTCATACCTTGAGGGTAGATCACTTATAGGTCTTTTTGATCTATCTTAAAGACTACAGGGAGGAAGCAATAATTGTTATTGTGCCTTTTATTTAGGAGTGAATTAATTTATACATGTAAAATGACCTAAATGACCAGCAATGAGGTCCAACCTGTTCCAATGGAATATCCTAATAAGGAGCCTCTTAAAAAATTATATCTTATGTGGAAAATGGGTAGATTATAAGAATGTACAGCTTTTATCCCAGTTTATTTCTCTATTTACTAGATGAATTTATGGAAGGGATATAATAGGTCTTTGTTAGAAGAAACAAAAAGAAATTATAAAAATGATTAAGAGAGCCCAAATAATGGGGTTTATGCCAGCTGCATATAATGATCCAGCATAACTCAAAGATCTTAATATTTGTAGCTTCAAATACTGGGTGTGAATTATATAAAGTTATCACCACTAACCTTATTTTACAATAAAAAGTTATCTTAAAGGAATAACCATGAAAAAGGATTTTATTAACAGCCTACAGGATAACTGGAACAAACTTTTTACGTACTTGGTACATAGAAACTGAAGGCCTTCATTGTAAGCCTTTAGTTTTTTATTTAAAACAATGGGAACCCTCTTACACTGTTGGTGGGAATGCAAACTAGTACAGCCACTATGGAGAACAGTGTGGAGATTTCTTAAAAAACTGGAAATAGAACTGCCATACAACCCAGCAATCCCACTGCTGGGTATACACACCGAGGAAACCAGAATTGAAAGAGACAGGTGTACCCCAATGTTCACAGCACTGTTTACAGTAGCCAGGACATGGAGGCAACCTAGATGTCCATCGGCAGATGAATGGATAAGAAAGCTGTGGTACATATACACAATGGAATGAAACTCAAGCCTATTATACAAAGTGAAGTAAGTCAAAGAAAAACACCAATACAGTATATTAACACATATATATGGAATTTAGAAAGATGGTTAACGATGACCCTATATGCGAGACAGCAAAATAGACACAGATGTAAAGAACAGAATTTTGGGCTCTGTGGGAGAAGGCAAAGAGAATAGCATTGAAACATGTATATTACCATATGTGAAATAGATCGCCAGTCCAGGTTCGATGCGTGAGACAGGGCGCTCAGGGCTGGTGCACTGGGATGACCCAGAGGGATGGGATGGGGAGGGGGTGGGAGAGAGGTTCAGGATGGGGAACACATGTACACCCATGGCTGATTCATGTCAATTTATGGCAAAAACCACTACAATATTGTAAAGTAATTAGCCTCCAGTTAAAATAAATTTAAAAAAACAACAATGGTAGTTTCTTAGTTTCAATCTTTTACTTTTTATCTTTTGCCTTCTTGGATTATATTTTCTGAGAGATTTTTATCCACCAGTTAGCTGATGGATTTGATTTTATGAGGACTATTAAAGTAACAGCCATCCTCTCAACCATTTTTCTGTTACTTGCAGAACTCTAATTTTTCTTTTGCAGAGTATTTTTGGAAGGCAATATATTTCTATTAAAATTCCAAAATAAGTTTTTGGGCTGTAGTCTTGCAAAGATATATTTTGATCACCAAGTGTGCCTACTAATGCCATACCAGTTCCTCAAGTAGATGAATGGAATGAGTTGGAGAAACAATGTTTTTGTTTCCTTATTTTATTTTACTTCATTTTATTTTTCCCTGAAGTATTAAACTATTGCTTTAGAAATTCTGAAGTAATGAAGGGAAAAATAGAATAAAGGCCACAAAAAAAAATCAGTTAAATAAAAAATTCTATGAGTATATTAGTTCTAGTCTAATTTTTTTGTTCATTAAATGTAAGAATTTATGTATTGACAAAGAAATAAAAAAAAACTTGTATAAATTTTAATCTCAAGTTAGAAAAACTGACTTTCTTCAAATTAAGATTGAGTATATATGCATTTCAATAATAGTTAAGGGATAGGGAAAGAAACTTGAAGTTCTCAGAAAGGTTAAATAAAATTGTTCAACTCCTAAACAAACATTGCAAGTATTTTGTGGTATGGATAGAATCAGTTTATTAAACAAATAAATGGAACAGTATCTTTATTTTTGGTATCTTGGTAAAAGCTTCAGTCTTGTGGATTTTTTCAATTTAGGCCCTTGCTTCTGGATATCATAACTGTATTTATGTGGAATGCTTTTCCAGAGAGCCACTTTAAAACCCACTTGCAAATACAAGAGCAGGGAAACCATAACTGCCATGTTATCTGACCATAATGATAGGGATAGATTTCCAATTGTAGCCATGAGTTAAAAGAAACACTCTGTGAGGACTCCAAGATGTTTTTGCCTGATATTTTCCTAACATCACAAAAGGACAGAACTTTCTAACCCTAAAGAAAATCTCCTATAGCTGGAGATGTGGGAGTTTAAGCCCTGGTTTTATACCCAGTGAGGATCACAATTATACATATTGGTAAACTCTCATTGTTTTTGGACAGGAGAAGCACAGTGAAACAGAGATTGCATGAAATTAAATGTAGAAAGAGTAAAAAAGTTTCTGATTACAACGTCTCTTTCCTCTGCTTTGATTTTTGGGAATTTGTGTCACCCTTTCTGTGTGTTTTAGACAGACTGTTGCACTGTGAGGTTAAAATGGAAACTTTTGCATTATAGATTCACAGGATGTATTATGATTTACTGTGAAAGTAGAGATAAAAGACTTGAAATAAAGCAGAGAACTATGTTATACCTTTTATTACAATAAAATTTTAGATCTTAAAGATGATTTTAATTTAGTTGTACCTCAGTACTTTTCTTTGTAAGCCAATGTAATAAAAAATATGTAATCACTAATTTGATCCCAGATAAGGGCTTCCCAGGTGATGGTAGTGGTAAAGAACCCACTGCCGATGCAGGAGACTTATAAGAGACATGACCATTCCAGTGTTCTTGCCTGGAGAATCCCATAGACAGAGAAGCCTGGTGCGCTCTGGTGCATTGGGTCGCAAAGAGTCAGGCCCAACTGAAGTGACTTAGCACACAAGTTTTTGTTAATAATTTCAACTTTGAAATAATCTAAAATGGCCAGCTACATGTATTAGTTTTTCCTTCATTTACCATTGAATAAAAGCAGATTGAGAACCTATTAATAAAAATGGATTAATTACCTGCTATAATGCCAGTCATTCTTTTAGGCCCTGAGGATACATCATTTGCTCTCATGGAACCCATGTAGTAGAAAGACTTAAAAAAACAAAGTATTAGAAAGTATTGATACTTATGTAGAGAATTATAATTGACTGATATGCAGAGTTATAACAGGTGATAAGAAGGAAAATATGTGAATTGCTAGTTTATACTGGAAAATCAGAGATCCTCTCTGCAAAGGTAACATTTAGTATCTTTAATACTTAAGAAAAATAATTTCATAGAGTTAATATTCAAACTGTTTGTTTTAATCAGTTTTGCTTAAATTATATTTTGAGTCCATATTAAGGTAACCTTTTCCTGTCCATTGAGATTTTTTTAATTGACCTTGACTGCCTCCCATGTTTCAAGAACTGTTTTCTTTTTTTAACATGAAACTTAAGTAATCCCAAAGCATATTATCTTTAAAATTGCTTTTAAGATGTATATCAACTTGAAGCTTCCTTAATAATTGTCTAAGAAACTTTCTATTGATTTGTAAGTTTTAATTTCTACCTTTTAACTCTTTTATGCTTCTTAATTTTAATGAGATTAGACAGAATATGAAGAAATCTTAATTTTAATAAGGAAAATATTTTCTTAGAGTTTACAGATGATAAATTATTGTATCTTTAGCTAAGTTATCAGTCACTGCATAATTTATGAATTTCATAAGTTTTGAACATAAGTTGAGGTTAGCCTTTCTGAATCTATTTTCCTAAGATAATAGCCAAGGGGAAGATTTCAAGTGAAGATTCTGAGAGAAACATCTAAGAATTTAAAAAAAAGAAAATAAAAACAGGATTCTAGAGCAGGGTGAAAGTAGTTGAAAGGGTGAGAATAAGAAGAGAGTACATACAGGTAATTTAATTTTGATGAAATCCAATTTATCAATTTTTTTTCATATTATGGATTGTACCTTTGGTCTCATATGTATAACTTACTAATTCAAATTCATGAAGATATTCTCCTGTTTTCTTCTGGTATATTCAGGTCTGTGGTCTATTTTGAGTTAATTTTTATAAAAGATGTGATGTATAGGTGAAGTTCATTTCTTTTATATGTAGATGACCAATTGCCCCCACTCTCTGAGTTGGGTGTCTTCCTGGACTGTTCTGTTTCATTTATCTGAGTGTCTATCTCTTTGTAAATACTGTGCTATCCTTTTTTTTTTTTAACAATTTTTATTTACTTATTAAAAAGAAATATTTATAATCTCAAGATTGAGAAGGCTTCTTAAGACCCAGAAAACAAAAAAGATCAGGGAAAAAGATTAATGAATTTAATCATTATAAAGCCTAAAATTTCTTGACCTGTTCTGTTAACAGTAGTAAAAGGTAAGCAACAGACTGAGAGAAGATCTTTGCTGGGGTATAAAAAGAACTACTGTTAATAATAAGAAAGCAAACAAATTACACGATAGAAAGTTATGCAAAAGAAAGAGCAGTCAATTAATATGAAAAAAAAAAAAAAAAGATGGCCACCACAATTTTAAAAAGATGCCTAGTCTTCCAGGTAATCAGAGGAAATCATTAAAAATTTTAGTTTTATAACACTAAGCATTGGCCAGGGTATAGGAAAATGGGAACTCTCCTACACTATTGGTGAGGGTATAAGTAGGTACGAGTGAACGACACTTGGCAGTATGTGTTAAAATAATAAAGTAGTACAGTAGAAACACTCAACATGTTTACTGGGAGATCAGTATCAGGATATACATGCAGCAATGTTGATCATAAAAATTTGGAGGGATCTAAATGATCCTCGTTAGGGGAATGACTAAATTGTAATGTTTTTATATTAGAGTGCTTATATTAGTGTTTATATGAGGACAGGTTAAGTCCATCTTTATAGGCCTGAAAACTTCCTGATACTCATTATGTAACGTTTTTTCCTTTTTTTCACAGAAGGTGGAATTAAATTGTAACATATTAGCAATTTGCATAAGATTTCTGTGTGTTTTCCAGGAATATATATACACTCCTGTGAGAAATCTTTTCATTAAAACATATTTTCCACTCTATTTAAAGTATCTGTTAAAAAATAAGAAGGGGAGCACCCCTTAGTGCCTCAAAGGAAATAGGAAAATTAAGACTGGGTATCACTTGGGTTCCAAAGTTTCTGCCATGGGAAGGAAATCAATACTATGCCATCTTGACTACTGTGAAGTAATTTTTAAGATCATGTCTCAGCATATTTAATATGTTGCTTATATTTCTTCTGGCTTACTTAATTTTTGATGATCTGTTCAGCTTATCTTGCATACGTAATGTGTCATTTTGCTCTGGCTGCTCTTAAGATTTTTCATCTTTGGATGTCAGAGTTCAATTGTAAGTTACAGGAGTGAGTTTCTTTGTGTTTTCCTACTTGAGTAGCTTCTTAGATCAATAAATTGATGTTTTCCATCAAATCTGGGATGCTTTTGTCTATAATTTCAGCAAATATATTTTCTCATTCACTCCTCTACAGAGATTTCAGTTACAGATATGTTGGTTCTTTCTTCTTTTTTTTTTCCTTCCCTTTTGTTTTTCAGATTTGGTAATTTCTACTGATACATCTGTATGTTTGCATAGTTTCTTTTGCTTTCTCCAAATTGCTGTTGAACATACCTAGCAAATATTGTGTATCAGTTACTGTACTTTTTATGTCTAGAATTTTCTTCCATTAGAGTGTCCACTTTTCTGTTGTCATTTCCTCTAAGTCACCAATAACATACTTTCCTTTAATTCACTGAACACATTTTATTTTAGTTCTTTGACTACAGCAGTTTCTTTGATCTCTGTCAGCTAAATTCTAATAATTCTAATAATTCTAAGGTCCACTTGGTGACATTTTCTATTGACTGCTTTTTATCCTGAAAAGAAGTCACACTTTCCTTTTTCTTTGGCTGTCTAGTAATTTTTGGATGAAACCAAGACATTTCAGGTAATATTTTATAGCAACTCTAGTTTTTTCTTGTGTTCAGAACGTTGGTTTTTTGTTCTCGTATGCAGGTGACTTGCCTGGATTCCAACCTATATTTTGTCTCCTTGGTGGCATGCAGCTTTTTGGATATCTCTCTTATGATTTCCCTTTACTGTTTTGTTATTTATTTTTTTTAGCTTGGCTTTTGTAACCCTTCCCTCTGCCTGCCAAATTTGGCAGTTAGCCAAGTATTTGGGGACGATATGGAGCTTATTCTTTCCATGGATTCCTTTTTCCTAGGGATTTTCCTGAATTTTTCAGTTGTTCTGACAGGTGTTGGCTTTGTATATTTAATATTTCAAGCCTGTCCAGCTTCAGCTTTCTGTCACTTAAGCTATACACGTTTGTGGAGTGCATTTGGTTTAAGAAACCTTCAGACCCATGGCTGCAGTTCTTTATAACTCAGTCTCTCTAGTATATATTTCTTTCTGATTGCTGTCTGTGTTTTAGATGGAGCTTTTGAAATCTTCCCTATGCTTGCATAATTTCTCTGTCAGCTAGGGATTTTGGCTATTTATGATCTCAGTTGTTTCCAAGATTTCCTCTTTTAAATTTCTAGCTGTTTTCCCGGCTCTGAATTCTAATCTCTGGCACCTTTAGTCACGTCTATTTTCCACAGCCATAGTCATGAAACTTGGGCCAGTAAACCTCAAACTTAATTCATACCCTTCTTATTGGAATTCTTTTAAAACTAAATGTTTCTCCAGCTTCTGTTTTTTGGATACTTCCCAGTATCTTTTAGTAGTATTTAAAATTTTTAATTTACTATTTAATGTTTGTTATTTAAGGGGTTCATATGATCAGTCACTATTACTGGAAATCACAATTCCCTATTATTGAATAACCACAAACTTGAAATTCTTACCCTTTTTGTTGCAGTTCTTCTAAAATTAATTTCTTCTCCAGCTTGTATCTGCTCTTGGATGCCATCCAGTGTCTTTACATAGTTAAGTTTTAGAAAATTTACCTAATATTTTGTAGTTGTTACCTGTGGGAATTAATATTATTAATTCTGTAGTAGTAGAAGTTGCAAGGCCTTGAAAAGCTATGGTTAGCTAATTTGAAGAAAACGATCATTGAATGCCCTGGTTTATCATTTGACTGTGAAGGATTATTCATATATGAAAGAACTGATATCCGGTTATTCATATATGAAAGGTTATATATTTCAGGTTATTCATATATGAAAGAACCTGATATCAGGTTCTCCCAAATATTATTTTTATCTTGTGCTTCAACAGTCTATAGTTCTGTGTTTTAGGGTAGTTAATGTCAACAACAACTACTTGCTATTATTTGCTAACATTCGGTTGAATCTCTTTTAATACTCAGTTGGTTTCTTGGTAGTAAGTCAGTATCTTGTAATACTTTAAAAATTTAGCAATTTAACCTCAGCCCTTATATCTTGCCCTATAAAGAGACATGGGTATAGTACCAAATAGTGCCCATAGGCCCATCCCTTATGCTTCAGGGGAGTTCATTATTGGTTATTATTTAGTGGCAAATATATGTAGGGGAATGAGATCAGGTCTCATCAGAAATGCAGCTGTACCTTTTATATAATTTCTTAGAAGACATTTTCCAGCAATTATGATAGTTGTTATTTACAGATTTTCATTGATGGCAGGTTATTTTCATGAGCAAGGATATGTTCTTTGTTCAAACCAAATTTTTGGTTTATATGGCGATTCTCATTTCCCAAAGAGCGGAGTGAGCATTTGTCATTGAATGATCATAAGTATTTTACTGCATATTATAAAGATTATTTGTGAATTTAGAAATCTTCAATAAAGGAAATATTTTATTGTACAGGTACGGTTACTAGCAAAGAAAATTATCTACTCATATTTAAACCTGCTAGTGAATTCGAAGAATGACCTGGCTCTGGCTCATATTCTCAATATTCCTGATAGAGGACTTGGAAGAGAAGCCTTCACTGATTTGAAACATGCTGCTCGAGAGAAACAGATGTCTATCTTTTTGGTATGGACATGTTACATTTTCAAGATTTTTTAGAGATTCTGAACTGTGGATCCATGTACCTTAATGTAGAATTCTTGTAGCTATGATAGAACAACTTTTAAATTGTGAATATGTGTTCTACCGCATGTATTTGAAAGTCTTCGGTATTTTTTTTCTTACTATATCCTTCAAAGTTAATAAGGGAATATTTTCTAAAGCAGTGTTTGCCTACATGTGTTCTGTAGAATGCTAGTGCAGTTAAATTTTCCTGAAATAAATAATTTCCAGAGGCAGAAGTTCCTATTCAGTGCTCCTTGAATAAATATTTCCAAGGGCAAAAAGTTGGAAATCATTTATACCCTTTTTGGATATACAGAATACATAAGTTTATATCAAAAGCTCTGAGAAGTCCTGCCATAAGGAACTCTGCTTAAGTTAACTTTGCTATTTAATTTGTTGTTTCCTAAATAATTTTAACTATGGAACTTTTTTCAGATTATTTAAATTTCAGAGATTTTTCTTTTTCTTTCTTTGGATATACTTTGGAAAATGCAGCTTTAGAACATTTTGTTTTTGATGGAGATGGCCTAATGTATAGCCATCAAACATGTATTCTTTATCATGGTAAAAGCGAGGCCTTTTGAACTACACATGGTCAAATAATCCTAAAATGTGAAAGCTAGATGGGGCTTAGTATTATCTCATCTAAATCTTTATTTTACAAATAAAGAAACTAAGATTTAGAAGAGTTGAATTAATTGTCCAACCTTGAATAACTCAACACAGTTGGCACTGAAAATTCCCTTTGTTCCATATAACAATTCCAGTAGCCAGTAGTTAATCTACTGAAGAATATATTTATTATTTATAGAATATCACTGTCTAATTCTTTATAGACAGTGATATACTTTCTTTTATTTTTTTGTTGCTGCTGCACTGTAAAGCTCCCAGACCAGGAATTGAACCTGTCCCTTCTACAGTGCAAGTGTGGCGTCCTACCACTGGACCACCAGGGAATTCTCAACTGTGAACATATTCTTATGCCCTTAATTTGTCCTTAACTCGACTCTTCAGTCTCAGTTTCCATCTGTATGTTGCCATCACTTTGGCTGGCACACCTTCTGCATGACACCTGTTTTTTTATTATTATTATTTGCTTCTGAATGAAAATGTAGCATGAATCATAAAAAAATGCATCACCTTACCTATATACATAGAAATATGTAAATGTGCCTAATTCATAAAATAAGATGTAGTTTTAACTTACTAAATCATTAAACATAACCATCTGTTTTAATTCATAGGTGGCCACGTCGTTTATTAGAACAATAGAGCTTGGAGGGAAAGGATATGCACCATCACCATCTGATCCTTTAAGGGCACATATAAAAGGATTGTCTAATTTTATTAATTTCATTGACAAATTAGATGAAATTCTTGGAGAAATATCAAATCCAAGGTATGACAAATATGTGTTATTAGTCTGTCTTTAAAATTCACAGAATCAAGTGGATAGAAAAATAGGAGCTATTGAGATGATCAAACATCAAACCTAACTAGAAATGAGAAACAAAATATCCAGATAAGGAGGGTGGCAGAATTTAGGAAGGAGGGATAAATTGGGAGTTTGGGATTAGCAGATACAAACTATTGAATACTATATATGAAACAGGTAAACTATAAGGTCCTCTTGTTTAGTACAGGGAACTATATATCCTATGACAAACTGTATTGGAAAAGAATATGAAAAAGAATATGTATATGCGTAACTGAATCCCTTTACTGTACACCAGAAATGAATATATTATAAATCAACTGTACTTCAGTTTTAAAAATCTAGATTAATAAATTATAATCACATGACTATTCCACCTAAATTCTAGATAAATACTAAGTTTAGAGAGGAAGAAACTGAATTTAGTCACATCATTGTTAAGTAGCACAGTTGGGACCTGAATTCAGTTCTAACCCTGGAACCTATTCTGTTAATCACTGTTTCTTATTCTGTGAAACTTCTTTCCATTTTAAGATTCCAGGAAGAATTATTCTCAGGATTTTGTTCTGAATTGTTTCCTTCTATCATCTTATGCTTGTGCTCAGTCACTCAGTTGTGTCAGACTCTTTGTGACCCTATGGCCTATAGCCAGGCTCCTCGGTCCATGGGGTTTTCCCAGCAAGAGTACTGGAGTGGGTTGCATTTCCTTCTCCAAGGAGTCTTCCCGACCCACAGATCAAACCCACGTCTCCCGTGTCTCCTGCATTGGTGGATTCTTTGCTGCTGAGCCACCAAGGAAATCCCTATTTTCTTATATGGATATCTATTACAGTGAAGTGAATTTGGAAGAGGATTTGAATATGACTTATAGTCAATATCAGTGACATATTCTGCACATCCAAATAATATATTGACTGTCCATTTCTTCACAGCAGATAATTAATTTTAAAGAATATTTTATTTTTAGTAAAACAAAATAGGTATATTTTTATTAAAATCAAATGGTACTACAGACTTACAGTAATAAAGTCCTCAGAGGAATCAACTTTTAATATTTTTTGTTTGTTTCTATATTTACCTCACTTAAATGGAATTTTTATACAGCTGTTTTTTTATTGGAATATAATTGCTGTATATCATTTTGTTAGTTTCTGCTGTACAGTACAGTGAATCAGCTATATGTATACATATATCTTCTCCCTCGTTGACCTCCCTGCCACCCTCATCTCAACCATCTAGATCATCACAGACTACCGAACTGAGCTTCCTGTATTCTATAGTGGGTTCCTGCTGCTGCTGCTGCTGCTGCTAAGTCGCTTCAGTCGTGTCCGACTCTGTGTGACCCCATAGAGGGCAGCCCACCAGGCTCCATTCCCTGGGCTTCTCCAGGCAAGAACACTGGAGTGGGTTGCCATTTCCTGCTCCAATACATGAAAGTGAAAAGTGAAAGTGAAGTCGCTCTGTCATGTCTGACTTTTAGCGACCCCATGGACTGCAGCTTACCAGGCTTCTCTGTCCATGGGATTTTCCAGGCAAGAGTACTGGAGTGGGGTGTCATTGCCTTCTCCCTAGTGGGTTCCTGCTGCTGCTAAGTTGCTTCAGTTGTGTCCGACACTGTGCGACCCCATAGACGGCAGCCCACTACTAGCTACTTATTTTACACATGGTAGTGTATGTATGTCAATCCTAATCTCCCAGTTCATCCCATTCTTCCCATCCTCCTTGCATCCACATGTCTTTTCTCTACATGTGCATCTCTATCCCTGCCCTGGAAATAGGTTCATATGTACCATTTTTCTGGATTCCAAATATATGTGTTCAGTTCAGTTCAATCGTTCAGTCGTGTCCGACTCTTTGTGACCCCATGAATCGCAGCACGCCAGGCCTCCCTGTCCATCACCAACTCCTGGAGTTCACTCAGACTCATGTTCATCGAGTCGGTGATGCCATCCAGCCATCTCATCCTCAGTCGTCCCCTTCTCCTCCTGCCCCCAGTCCCTCCCAGCATCATGAGTCAACTCTTCACATGAGGTGGCCAAAGTACTGGAGTTTCAGCTTTAGCATCATTCCCAAAGAAATCCCAGGGCTGATCTCCTTCAGAATGGACTGGTTGGATCTCCTTGCAGTCCAAGGGACCCTCAAGAGTCTTCTCCAGCACCACAGTTCAAAAGCATCAACTCTTTGGCTCTCAGCCTTCTTCACAGTCCAACTCTCACATCCATACATGACCACAGGAGAAACCATAGCCTTGACTAGACGGACCTTAGATGTGTTAATATATGATATTTGTTTTCCTCTTCTGACGTACTTCACTTTGTGTGACAGACTCTTAAGTCTATCCACATCTCTACATAGCTAAAACTAAAGTAACTAAAGTGAAAGTTGCTCAGTTGTGTCCAGCTCTTTGCAACCCCATGGACTATACAGTCCATGGAATTCTCCAGGCCAGAATACTGGAGTGGGTAGCCGTTCCCTTCTCCAGGGGATCTTCCCAACCCAAGGATCAAACCCAGGTCTCCCACATTGCAGGCTGATTCTTTACCAGCTGAGCCACCAGGGAAGCCCAAGAATACTGGAGTGGTAGCCTATCCCTTCAGCGGATCTTCCTGACCCAAGGATCAAACCAGGGTCTCCTGCAATAGTTGATTTACAGTGTTATGTTAGTTCAAGTATAAAGCATTCAGTATTTTTGCAGTTTATATTCCATTATAGGTTATTATAAGATATTGTGTATATTCCCTGTGCTATACAGTAAATACTTCTTGCTTATCTATTTTACATATAGTAGTATCTATTAATCCTATATTCCTAATTTATTCCCTACCCACTGTGGTAACCATAAGTTTATTTTTTATGTCTGTGAGTCTCCTTCTGTTTTGTATATACATTCATTTTTAGATTCCAGATGTGAGGGCTATCATTTAGTATCTCTGACTTTACCAGGCATAATATTCTCTAGGTCCATCCACATTGCTGCTAATGGCAATATTTCATTCTTTTTGTATGGCTGAGTAATATTCCATTGTGAATATATACCACATTTTCTTAATCCAGTTACCTGTTGTTAGGCACTAGGGTTGCTTCCATATCTTAGCTGTGTTAATAAAGCTGCTGTGAATATTAGGGTACTTATATCTTTTCAAATTAGTGTTTTCAACTTTTCCAGATATGTACCCAGGAGTAGAATTGCTGGATAATAATGGTAGTTCTATTTTTAAGTTTTTAAGGCACCTTCATACTGTCTTCCATAGTGACTGCACCTGTTTATATTCCCTCTAACAGTGTTTGAGGATTCCCTTTTCTCTGCATCCTCTCCAGCACTTGTTATTTGTAGACTTTTTGATGATGACCATTCTGACAGGTGTGAGTTGATATCTTATTGTGGTTTTGATTTGCATTTTTCTAATAATTAGCAATGTGTCTGTTAGCCATCTCTATGTCTTATTTGGAAAAATGTCTGTTCAAGTCTGCCCATTTTTTGATTGGATTATTTGGGTTTTGATAGTGAGTTCTATGAGCTGTTTGTATATTTTGGGTATTAAACCCTTGTCAGTCTATGCAGCTGTATTTAAGTTTCAAGTTTAGACATTACCTGTTAATTTCCTACCATGGCAGATGAGGATTTGCCACCTACTCACTAACCTCCCAACACTCCTCTTTTCCTCTCCCCCTCCTTCCACACACATAGACACATATGCACACTTGTTATAACTCTGTAATTATTGCCTGCAGCTAAACTATATTATATACTATTATTATACTTCCTATCTTGCGTACATTTTTGTTTTTTCTAAAGTCAATGATTATCTACTTTTTTCTTCTGCTTTGTTTTTGTACATTTATCATTAATTCTTTATCAAGTTTGCTGATGAAACTATACAATTTCTTCTTTTTATTAGGTCATCTATCAGTTCTGGTTTTTGCCCTTGCAGACGTTTTTTTCTGGAAAGTCATCTGTCTTCTTCATTTGGTCTATGTACTTTTGCTTGCCAGGCCTTTTTCAGAGTGTCACCCATGAAGCTTTATCACCTTGTGAATTTTCTTTGCCTCTGCCTTGTTTCCTGGATTTCATGACTTTGTTTTTTTTATTGGTTAAACCTTTTATTTTGCTCAAGTAGTTTCCTGAGAAAGGGTAAATGGGAGATAAGTATCATTATTCTCACATGTGATTGTATGTGGTCTTATGTTTTATTTATCTCTTTAAGATTATTTAATTTTTATGATTATTTTTATCTGCTTCCTGGATAGTCTTTGTTTTATCTAAGCTGAGTGCTTTTGTTTCTTTTGCCCTCTTTCAAGTTAAAGGTGCTCCTAAAATGTGGTATGATTCTAGACTGTTAAATATTTAAGAATGAGGCCTGATTAGACAGCATAGTCACACCAGTTGGCTTTTTTATTGGGGATTCTCCAAATGTAAATAACTACAGGTCTTTCCTTTGGAACTTATCCCCAAATTTCCACAATGGCATCCTTTAGTCTCCTTCTGAATATAGTCCATCTGGCTAGCAATAGTCTGGGATTTGAAGTAGTGTAACTTGATTTTGAATCACCCAGTTGAACATGCAGACTTTTACTCAGTCTCTCTCTTTCCAGTTGTTGGTGCCTCTAGGTCTGGAGCCTCCCTGGCTTAGTTTCTTCAGCATGATCCTGCTTTCCATTCTGAAGTGAGAGAAATTCACTAGTCCTGACTGCTCAGAATAAGACAGGAGATTTAGGAGTCTAAGTGTTCCTTGTTTATACTGTTAATCAGCTTTCTTATTTGCAATGACACCTTCACCATAGCCTTCAGTTTCTGAGATGACTACTTCTTGGTGTCTCTCTGAGCAGTTACTTGGCTTGTAGCTTTCTCTGTTCTGGGTAGTCAGTTACTACTTTTCCATCTGCTCTTCGTCTTTCTGTAGTTCCATAACATGCCTCTGCTCTCGACTATTATCTCCTCTCTCACACTCTTTTCCTTTATGGATTTAAAATCTTTGCCTTCTTTTGTTGCTTTAGTGGTACTTTAGAAGAGAACAGATATAAGTGCGTATATTTAATCCATTTGTTGTAATTACATTCTTTTTTGGAGGAATTTCTGGTTGGTGTAGTAACAGGGTAAAAGTACATTTGTACATACACTTTTGTACAACAGGGTAGAAGTATGTTTTAGAGGCACCTTGGATAAGAGAATAGCCTTCAGTTCTTCAGTTTAGCAGCTGATTATTTTGAATATCCTATTTGGTCATCAGTTCAGTTCAGTTGCTCACTTGTGTCCGACTCTTTGCAGCCCCATGGATTGCAGCATGCCAGGATTCCCTGTCCATCACTAACTCCTGGAGCTTGCTCAAACTCATGTCCATCGAGTTGGTGGTGCCATCACACCATCTCATCCTCTGTTGTCCCCTTCTCCTCCTGCCTTCAATCTTTCCCAGCATCAGGGTCTTTTCCAAGGAGTCAGTTCTTCATATCAGGTGGCCAAAGTATTGGGAGTTTGAGCTTCAGCATCAATCCTTTCAATGAATATTCAGGACTGATTTCCTTTGGGATTATTTGGTCATAATGAGTAATTATTAATATTCTGTATTCTAGAGAAGATACTGAAGAAGTGGGTGTCTAAATAATAGTTGATTGAGTAGTTCTTATTTTCTTCTGTAACGTGATATTTTCATGTGTTAAGTATATATTCATTTCATGATTTTAAATAGTAAAGTTATTACAAACCAAAGACATATATTCTGTTTATATAATAATAGAAGGATATACAGAGGAAAGGACAATTGACCTAGTTTGTGGGAGCCAGGGATAAGATTGTCAGGAGAGTTTACCTGAATGGTTGTTACAATCGAGCTTAATCTTGAAGGATGAACTTGAAAGAGTTAAACATACATGGAGAATGGGGGTGACATGAAGTTCAGATGGGGAGAAGGGAGAATATTTCCTATAGTGAGTATAATTAATATAGGTAACCTGTTGGGACAGAGTTTCATTGATTATTCACTTTGTTTTGTAATTTCAGCTTCTGCCAGTCCTTCTGTTGTTGTTTAGTCGCTTGGTCGTGTCTGACTCTTTTGTGGCCCCATGGATTGTAGTCCACCAGGCTATCTATCCATGGGATATCTCAGGCAAGAATACTGAAGTGGGTTGCCATTTCCTTCCCCAACTAGTCCTTTAGCCCCAGTCTATCAACATTATAAGAAAAACAAGTCATTTTCTCTGTTTTTGTCAGTTCCTTTCTTTTATAGCTCAAATTCTTGAAAAAAATACTTCTATTCCAATTCCCAATTATTTTCCCTCCCAAGTGCTAATAGTTTGAAATATGTTTCTCGTGAGGCTGTAAACTCTGAGGGCTTTATTGGTTTTCTTCACCAATATTCCCTAGCCCTAGCACAGTTTCTGGCATAGAGTAGGCAATCAGTATTTACTTATCTATGTTTAACTGACTCACACTCATTCACTTTTCCGTTCCTGTGAAGCTGTTCTACCAAAAATCTTTTATGATCTTCTAGCTGTCATAGTTTCTGGTCTCTTTTGAGTCCTCAAATTTGATCATTTTCTTTCATAGAACTCTTTCCCCATTAACTTCTTCTTTTTTTTTTTTTTTTAAAATTTATTTATTTATTTTTAATTTTTACTTTACAATTCTGTATTGGTTTTGGCATAGATTGACATGAATCCACCACAGGTGTACATGCGTTCCCAAACATGAACCCCCCTCCCCCCCCCTCCCCACAACATCTCTCTGGGTCATCCCTGCGCGTCAGCCCCAAGCGTGTCATATCCTGCATCAGACATAGACTGGCATTTCGATTCTTACATGATATTATACATGTTTCAATGCCATTCTCCCAAATCATCACACCCTCTCCCTCTCCCTCTGAGTCCAAAAGTCCGCTATACACATCTGTGTCTTTTTTGCTGTCCTGCATACAGGGTCATCATTGCCATCTTCCTAAATTCCATATATATGTGTTAGTATACTGTATTGGTGTTTTTCTTTCTGGCTCACTTCACTCTGTATAATCGGCTCCAGTTTCATCCATCTCATCAGAACTGATTCAAATGTATTCTTTTTAATGGCTGAGTAATACTCCATTGTGTATATGTACCACAGCTTTCTTATCCATTCATCTGCTGATGGACATCTAGGTTGTTTCCATGTCCTGGCTATTATAAACAGTGCTGCAATGAACATTAGGGTACATGTGTCTCTTTCAATTCTGGTTTCCTCTGTGTGTATGCCCAACAGTGGGATTGCTGCGTCATAAGGCATTTCTATTTGCAATTTTTTAAGGAATCTCCACACTGTTCTCCATAGGGGCTGTACTAGTTTGCATTCCCACCAACAGTGTAAGAGGGTTCCCTTCTCTCCACATCCTCTCCAGCATTTATTGCTTGCAGATTTTTGGATCGCAGACATTCTGACTGGTGTGAAGTGGTACCTCATTGTGGTTTTGATTTGCATTTCTCTAATAATGAGTGATGTTGAGCATCTTTTCATGTGTTTGTTAGCCATCCGTATGTCTTCTTTGGAGAAATGTCTATTTAGTTCTTTGGCCCATTTTTTGATTGGGTCGTTTATTTTTCTGGAATTGAGCTGCAGGAGTTGCTTGTATATTTTTGAGATTAGTTGTTTGTCAGTTGCTTCATTTGCTATGATTTTCTCCCATTCGGAAGGCTGTCTTTTCACTTTGCTTATGTTTTCCTTTGTTGTGCAGAAGCTTTTAATTTTAATTAGATCCCATTTGTTTATTTTTGCTTTTATTTCCAGAATTCTGGGAGGTGGATCATAGAGGATCCTGCTGTGGTTTATGTCGGAGAGTGTTTTGCCTATGTTCTCCTCTAGGAGTTTTATAGTTTCTGGTCTTACATTTAGATCTTTAATCCATTTTGAGTTTATCTTTGTGTGCGGTGTTAGAAAGTGATCTAGCTTCATTCTTTTACAAGTGGTTGACCAGTTTTCCCAGCACCACTTGTTAAAGAGATTGTCTTTACTCCATTGTATATTCTTGCCTCCTTTGTCAAAGATAAGGTGTCCATATGTATGTGGATTTATCTCTGGGCTTTCTATTTTGTTCCATTGATCTATATGTCTGTCTTTGTGCCAATACCATACTGTCTTGATGACTGTGGCTTTGTAGTAGAGCCTGAAGTCAGGCAAATTGATTCCTCCAGTTCCATTCTTCTTTCTCAAGATTGCTTTGGCTATTCGTGGTTTTTTGTATTTCCATACAAATCTTGAAATTATTTGTTCTAGTTCTGTGAAAAATATTGCCGGTATCTTGATAGGGATTGCATTGAATTTGTAAATTGCTTTGGGTAATATACTCATTTTCACTATATTGATTCTTCCGATCCATGAGCATGGTATATTTCTCCATCTATTAGTGTCCTCTTTGATTTCTTTCATCAGTGTTTTAAAGTTTTCTGTATATAGGTCTTTAGTTTCTTTAGGTAGATATATTCCTAAGTATTTTATTCTTTTTGTTGCAATGGTGAATGGAATTGTTTCCTTAATTTCTTCTTCTACTTTCTCATTATTAGTGTATAGGAATGCAAGGGATTTCTGTGTGTTGATTTTATATCCTGCAACTTTACTATATTCATTAATTAGCTCTAGTAATTTTCTGGTAGAGTCTTTAGTGTTTTCTATGTAGAGGATCATGTCATCTGCAAACAGTGAGAGTTTTACTTCTTCTTTTCCAATTTGGATGCCTTTTATTTCTTTTTCTGCTCTGATTGCTGTGGCTAAAACTTCCAGAACTATGTTGAATAGTAGTGGTGAAAGTGGGCACCCTTGTCTTGTTCCTGACTTTAGGGGAAATGCTTTCAATTTTTCACCATTGAGGATAATGTTTGCTGTGGGTTTGTCATATATAGCTTTTATTATATTGAGGTATGTTCCTTCTATTCCTGCTTTCTGGAGAGTTTTTATCATAAATGGATGTTGAATTTTGTCAAAGGCCTTCTCTGCATCTATTGAGATAATCATATGGTTTTTATTTTTCAATTTGTTAATGTGGTGAATTACATTGATTGATTTGCGGATGTTGAAGAATCCTTGCATCCCTGGGATAAAGCCCACTTGGTCATGGTGTACGATCTTTTTAATGTGTTGTTGGATTCTGATTGCTAGAATTTTGTTGAGGATTTTTGCATCTATGTTCATCAGTGATATTGGCCTGTAGTTTTCCTTTTTTGTAGTATCTTTGTCAGGTTTTGGCATTAGGGTGATGGTGGCCTCATAGAATGAGTTTGGAAGTTTCCCTTCCTCTGCAATTTTCTGGAAGAGTTTGAGTAGGATAGGTGTTAACTCTTCTCGAAATTTTTGGTAGAATTCAGCTGTGAAGCCGTCTGGACCTGGGCTTTTGTTTGCTGGAAGATTTCTGATTACAGTTTCAATTTCCGTGCTTGTGATGGGTCTGTTAAGATTGTCTATTTCTTCCTGGTTTAGTTTTGGGAAATTGTATTTTTCTAAGAATTTGTCCATTTCTTCCAGGTTGTCCATTTTATTGGCATATAATTGCTGATAGTAGTCTCTTATGATCCTTTGTATTTCTGTGTTGTCTGTTGTGATCTCTCCATTTTCATTTCTAATTTTATTGATTTGATTTTTCTCTCTTTGCTTCTTGATGAGTCTGGCTAATGGTCTGTCAATTTTATTTATCCTTTCAAAGAACCAGCTTTTGGCTTTGTTGATTTTTGCTATGGTCTCTTTTGTTTCTTTTGCATTTATTTCTGCCCTAATTTTTAAGATTTCTTTCCTTCTGTTAACTCTGGGGTTCTCTAATTCTTCCTTTTCTAGTTGCTTTAGGTGTAGAGTTAGGTTATTTATTTGACTTTTTTCTTGTTTCTTGAGGTATGCCTGTATTGCTATGAACTTTCCTCTTAGCACTGCTTTTATAGTGTCCCACAGGTTTTGGGTTGTTGTGTTTTCATTTTCATTAGTTTCTATGCATATTTTGATTTCTTTTTTGATTTCTTCTGTGATTTGTTGGTTATTCAGAAGCGTGTTGTTCAGCCTCCATATGTTGGAATTTTTAACAGGTTTCCTCCTGTAATTGAGATCTAATCTTAGTGCATTATGGTCAGAAAAGATGCTTGGAATGATTTCGATTTTTTTGAATTGATCAAGGTTATATTTATGGCCCAGGATGTGATCTATCCTCGAGAAGGTTCCATGAGCACTTGAGAAAAAGGTGAAATTCATTGTTTTGGGGTGAAATGTCCTATAGATATCAATTAGGTCTAAGTGGTCTAATATATCATTTAAAGTTTGCGTTTCTTTGTTAATTTTCTGTTTAGTTGATCTGTCCATATGTGTGAGTGGGGTATTAAAGTCTCCCACTATTATTGTGTTGTTGTTAATTTCCCCTTTCATACTTGTTAGCATTTGTCCTACATATTGCGGTGCTCCTATATTGGGTGCATATATATTTATAATTGTTATATCTTCTTCTTGGATTGATCCTTTGATCATTATGTAGTGGCCTTCTTTGTCTCTTTTCACATCGTTTTAAAGTCTATTTTATCGGATATGAGTATTGCCACTCCTGCTTTCTTTTGGTCTCTATTTGCATGGAATATCTTTTTCCAACCCTTCACTTTCAGTCTGTATGTGTCCCTTGTTTTGAGGTGGGTCTCTTGTAAGCAGCATATAGAGGGTTCTTGTTTTTGTATCCAATCGGCCAGTCTTTGCCTTTTGGTTGGGGCATTCAATCCATTTACGTTTAAGGTAATTGTTGATAAGTATGATCCCGTTGCCATTTGTTTTATTATTTGGGGTTCGGGTTTATACTCCCTTTTTGTGTTTCCTGTCTAGAGAATATCCTTTAGAATTTGTTGGAGAGCTGGTTTGGTGGTGCTGAATTCTCTCAGCTTTTGCTTGTCTGTAAAGCTTTTGATTTCTCCTTCGTATTTGAATGAGATCCTTGCTGGGTATAGTAATCTGGGCTGTAGGTTATTTTCTTTCATCACTTTAAGTATGTCTTGCCATTCCCTCCTGGCCTGAAGAGTTTCTATTGAGAGATCAGCTGTTATCCTTATGGGAATCCCCTTGTGTGTTATTTGTTGTTTTTCCCTTGCTGCTTTTAATAGTTGTTCTTTGTGTTTGATCTTTGTTAATTTGATTAATATGTGTCTTGGGGTGTTTCGCCTTGGGTTTATCCTATTTGGGACTCTCTGGTTTCTTGGACTTGGGTGATTATTTCCTTCCCCATTTTAGGGAAGTTTTCAACTATTATCTCCTCAAGGATTTTCTCATGGTCTTTCTTTTTGTCTTCTTCTTCTGGGACTCCTATAATTCGAATGTTGGAGCGTTTCATATTGTCCTGGAGGTCTCTGAGATTGTCCTCATTTCTTTTAATTCATTTTTCTTTTTTCCTCTCTGATTCATTTATTTCTACCATTCTGTCTTCTATTTCACTAATCCTATCTTCTGCCTCCGTTATTCTATTATTTGTTGCCTCCAGAGTGTTTCTGATCTCATTTATTGCATTATTCATTGTATATTGACTCTTTTTTATTTCTTCCAGGTCCTTGTTGAACCTTTCTTGCATCTTCTCAATCCTTGTCTCTAGGGTATTTATCTGTGATTCCATTTTGACTTCAAGATTTTGAATCATTTTCACTATCAATATTCGGAATTCTTTCTCAGGTAGATTCCCTATCTCTTCCTCTTTTGTCTGGTTTGGTGGGCATTTCTCCTGCTCCTTTACCTGTTGGGTATTCCTCTGTCTCTTCATCTTGGTTATATTGCTGCGTTTGGAATGGCCTTTTTATATTCTGGTAATTTGTGGAGTTCTCTTTATTGTGGAGCTTCCTCACTGTGGGTGGGGTTGTATCAGTGGCTTGTCAAGGTTTCCTGGTTAGGGAGGCTTGTGTTGGAGGTCTGGTGGGTGGAGCTGGGTTTCTTCTCTCTGGAGTGCAGTGGAGTGACCAGTAATGGGTTATGAGACGTCTAAAGTTTTGGAGTAACTTTGAACTGCCTGTATATTGAAGCTCAGGGGTGTGTTCCTGTGTTGCTGGAGAATTTGTGTGATATGTCTTGCTCTGGAACTTGTTGGCCCTTGGGTGGAGCTTTGTTTCAGTGTAGGTTTGGAGGCATTTGATGAGCTCCTATTGCTTAATGTTCCCTGAATTCAGGAGTTCTCTGATGTTCTCAAGCTTTGGACTTAGGCCTCCTGCTTCTGGTTTTCGGTTTTATTTTTACAGTGGTCTCTAGACTTCTCCATCTATACAGCACCAATGATATAGCATCTAGGCTAAAGATGAAAGGTTTCTCCACATTGAGGGGCACCCAGAGAGGTTCACTGGGTTACATGGAGAAGAGAAGAGGGAGGGGGTAGTTAGAGGTGACTGGAATGAGATGCGGTGAGATCAAAAGAGGAGAGAGCAAGCTAGTCAATAGTCACTTCCTTATGTGCGCTCCATAGTCTGGACCTCTCAGCAGTATTCACGGAGTTATACAGGGAAGAGGAGAGAGAGGAAGTAGACAGAGGTGGCCAGGAGGGTAAGAGAGAGGAATGAAAAGGAGAGAGACAGGTCCAGCCAGTAATCAGTTCCTTAGGTGCTCTCCACCATCTAGAACACACAGAGAATCACAGAGTTGGATATAGAAGAGATGGGGGGAGGGGGGGAGAGACAGAGGCCACCTGGTGGAGAAAAAGGAGAGTCCAAAAGGAGGAGAGAGTGGTCAAGCCAGTAATCTTGCTGTCAGGTAAGATTGGGTTATGAAATGTACAAGATTGACAACAAAAACCGAAAAGCAAAGATTAAAAACCTAGAGTAGAGTTTAGATTTTCAAAAATACAATGTTAAAGAGACGAAGCAGAAGGAAGAAAGAAAAAAAGAGAAGAGATTAAAAATAATAATAATATTAAGAAAAAGAAATAAGGAAAAAAAAATAAGGAAAAAAATATATGTAAGAAAAAAAAAAAAAAACAAAAAAACCCCAAGATTAAAAAAGAAATACCAACAACAACCACGCGAAGACTATATATGGTGTTTGCTTTAAAAAAGTAGAGTCTTTTTTTTTTTTTGAAAAGTAATAGTTATAGAAATATAAAGTAGAGAAATAGAAGACTTAACAGTTAAAAAAAAAGTTTGAGAGAAAAAAAAAAAGAAAAAAAAAGAAAGCAAAAAAAAAAAAAAAGGCAAAACAAACAAACAAACAAAAGGAATGATTGTAAAAATTGTGAAGATATATCTGGCCCTTCTCTGATGTTGTGGGCCGTGTTGGTCACTTCCAAGGCGTTTCCCTCTGTTTAGCTTCTGTTTGCTGGTCTCTTCAGGGTCTGAATTCCGTCCTGACACATGGAGGCGGTGGTGGACACTTTTTTTTTTTTTTTTAGGCTCACTAGTTCAGTCACGCTGTGGGGAGGGGGGGGGATGCTGCAAACAAATAGCACTGTCGTGGGCACACAGCGTCTCAACCCCGCTGGACCTGTCTCCCCCCACGATGCACAAACCGCTCCGGCTCCACGGAGCTCAGCCAGGAACCATCCGAGGCTGGCCCCAGGCTTCGCGCACCTCCCCGGTCGAAGCCGCTCGGTTTTGGCGCCCAGGTAACCCTCAGAGGCACAAACTTGTTTGGGACTGCGCTCTGCGCCCCTCCCGGGTCCGAGCAGCTCGGGAGCTTGGCGAGCGCGGTCGCCGGGACTTGTCCCCTTCTCTGTTTCTACTGCTCAGTTTTCTGGGTGTACTGCTGGCGCTCCTTGTGAGGCGGGTGGTGACTGTCCTGCATCCCCTGAAGTCTCAGCTAAGAAGCCTGCCTGCCGCTTTTTAGGTAGTCTCTCCAGGGCTGCGATTGCCCCTTTCCAGCCCTTACAGCTCTGGCTGCCTGTCCCCGGCGGGGGATGGTCTGCAGCCGGCTATTTCCGTTCAGTCCTTTGTTCTGTGCGCGGTCCTGGCGGGGTCTTATGTTCCAGCTTTTCGCGTGGTAGCTATCCCCCAGCCTGGTTTGCTCGCCCAAGTTCGTTCGCTCTGGTTACGCGTGGGGCGTTTCTGCCCGCTTCTTACCGAGCGCGGCAGCCCACGTCTCCCGCGCCTCCCTGCCCTGCCCCCACTTGCTAGCGGCGGCTGCAGGCCTCTGCGCGGCTTTTCCGCTGGGGGAGTTACTGTTGGGCTTGTAATCTGTTGGTTTTAATTATTTATTCGTTTTTCCTTCCTGTTATGTTGCCCTCTGTGTTTCCAAGGCTCGCCTTAGACTCGGCAGGTAGAGTGTTTCCTTGTGTTTGGAAACCTCTCTTCTTAGAATTCCCTTCCCGGGACGGGCTTCCCTTCCCGGGACGGAGCTCCCTCCCCACCTCCTTTGTCTCTTTTCTCGTCTTTTATATTTTTTCCTACCTGTTTTTGAAGACAATGATCTGCTTTTCTGGTTGCCTGATGTCCTCTGCCTGCATTCAGAGGTTGTTTTGTGGAGTTTGCTCCGCGTTGAAATGATCTTTTGAGGAATTTGTGAGGGAGAAAGTGGTCTTCCCTTCCTATTCCTCCGCCATCTTAGGACTGCCCTTTCCCCCCCATTAACTTCTGAGGTGTCATCCTCTTATTTTCCATCTGCCTCTCTGACTTATATATGCAAATTCTAATCCATATTTCAGTGAAATTCAAACTCTTACTAGCTTTAAAAATACATTTTTTAACTTCCCGTATATTGTTACCTCAAAGGGACCTCAGACTTAGCATCTCCCAAACTAAATCTTTGTCTTTCCTGGCGAGCCTGCTTATCCTCCTAAAGTACCTAGCTTGATGAAGCCTCTTTCCCTCTAGCCATCCAAACAGAATTGGGAACACATCTTAAACTACTTTTTTCCCCTTTTACTATCCCTTCAGTTGCGAAGATCCATCAGTTCTTCTTACTTAGCATTTTTGATACTCTCTCTTTTTTTAAATCTCTATTCCTATTGCTACTATCGTATTCCCCTTTTTCATCGAAAGTCTGTTTTCAGTCTTTCATCCTTTTTTGCCTGGATTTTTTTGTTTACTTATCTCTGAGTTGTTCATTCTGCCTCAAGGCTTGAGTTGCTCCATCTTGTCATCCTCACTGCTGCCAGGGTTTTTAAAACAACAGATGTTACCCGCTTAATTAAAACCCTTCAATGATTCAATATTAGGTACAGGATGAAACTTCAGAAGTGTCAGTGTGATGTACACATTCTACACTCTCCACCCCCTGCTTGTATCTTACCCTGGCTTCTGTCTGTCAGCCTTAAAACTCAGAGAGAAAAATGTGTTTAACCCTTGTAGCTTGTCTTATAAGAGGATAGTGGTGGTAGGGAATCACAGTAATCTTTGAGTTCAAGGAAAGGTGGATGATAGACAGGGAAGGAATCAAGATCATGCTTGCGTCCCCACTGCCAGCTGTTGATCAGGCCTTCTAAGCTATAGTATGGCTGCATTTCTATACTTTGCCAGTAGGTGCCACCATAAAATGCACTCTATACTTTCACTTGGAAAACATCTTAAATTAGGGGTTTCAGGTTACATAAATTAGTTAGTTCCCTGTTGTTCAAATGTTTAAAATTCTATGTTTTCATTTTGTTATACAACTTTTCAGTGCACACCTGCATTATATTTATTGGACTAAATATTGTGCATTTGTAGAATGTTAAGTCTGATTGAAATTAGCCAGTCCAGAATCCTAATGTTACATCTCTCATTTCAAAATAGTTCAGAAGCATTTTTGATATATTTCGTATAGCACCTTTAATCATATTTAATTTTTAAAGATATAATTTACTATGGCAAATAGTTACCAAATTTTTAAAGATGTTAGGGAAAAGGCAAGTCATTCTATATAGTAAGTGAAAGAAAGTAAAGTCACTCAGTCGTGTCCAACTCTTTGCGACCCCATGGACTGTAGCCTACCAGGTTCCTCCGTCCATGGGATTTTCCAGGCAAGAATACTAGAGTGGGTTGCCATTTCCTTCTCCATTCTATATAGTAAAGATAGTCAATAATTATAGTAAAATGTTGCCAATTATTTGTATTATTGCTTATTATCCTCTTTCAGTCACTATGTTTTGATTAGTCTTCAGTCTAAGGATTTGGTTGTGTTTTTCCTCACTTGCTTCATTTTTCTATTTCTGCCTCAGGGCTTTAATACGATGTATTAATTAGTTAGGAACTTTAGTTTATTTCTTTCTCATCCACATTCATCCAGAGTAGTAATTTCTTCTGAGTGCTCTCCTGAAGACCCCCTTCTTTCTTACCTCCCCACTTAAATTACTGCTATACCTTCCATATCTCATTGTATCAAATGATCAACTATGACCTTTTAAAAAGAAATATTCGTTTTGTATCTCTAGTGCTTAGCACAAATGTCCTGGCATCATTTGGGTTAAAACTTCAGGAGTTTCTTAGACTCTAGAAGTAAGAATTTGAATTATGTTATTGTGTTGCTGAGCAGATATTTGAAGAGCTAATATTGGCTCTTGTCATGAATGTATAGCAATAGAAGTCATAGCACCAGTGTTTGCGGATTTTGTTAAGGGTCAAAATGCTGAGCTTGGCAAGCATGTGAAATACAAATCTTACAAATTTTTCCTAAGTACAGTTCATCCAGGGGATTATATCATCTTTAAAATTTAGAATATTTGGTCTTACAGAAGGAATGAGAAAAGAAGGCAAAGGTGACTTTTACCTTTAATATTATTGAAAGCTTTTTCTTTTGTTCTTATAACTGACACTGTGATGCTCTTTCATATTTGATTATGCTTTTGAATCTTTTCCAGAACTCTTCCATTACAGATTAATTCCCAGAAAAAGCACACAGTGTTTAACTATGTTTTCATTTTGACTACATTTCATCCAATTATTTTCTACAGTTTTAATTGAAAATTAAGAAGAAAAACCAGTTGTAAAATGAATGTTTATTTACATAAAAGAGTTCTTAGAGTTTGTTCAGACTTCTGATTACAGATATATAGCAGACTAGGTCACCTGATTGACCATTTCATTGAAAATAATATTGCTGGATAACATATTTATAAACTAATTCTTAGATGTATTGATTAGGAGGTGAGTGTAATGAAAATACAGGCCAAAAATAATGGGAAGGAAGAAAGCCAGAGAGGAAAGTCAAGAAGGGAAGCCAGCTTTTATTTTGAAAGTACTTGCTGAATTTGGTAATTTGGAGGGTCTGTTTTTTATAGCCACCAAAGTCTAAAGGGGCAGGGGGACAAGCCCAGGGATTGCTCAAGGTGGGGTGTCTATTGGGACATACCCAACTTATAGGGCTACTACCCTTTCAGTGTAAAATGAACTAAGAATAAGGACTTTAACTTGATATAGGGTTTTTTTGAAAACCTACCTAATGATAAAATGTTTTAGCATATTATTTAAGATTTAGAACAAGACAAGAGTTCCTGCTCTCATTTCTTTTCAGCATAACATTGGACGTCCAGTTCAGTGTACTAAGGTAAGAAAAAGAAATAGGAGATATAACAATTGAGAAGAAATAAATGTCTATTTAGTGATAATATGAATATGATTGTATGTGTAGAGAACTCCAGGAATCTCAATGCAAATTACTAAAATTAATGGTAGAGTTTAACAGTGTTGCTAGACACATATCAATATAAAAAATTGTATATCTATGCCATAACCAAATAGAAAAAACAATTTTTTTTTAACGCTTCAAAAATACAAAATATTGTAGAATAAATATAAATAAAACTCATACTAGTCCCTACCCACTTGTAAGGTTCAGACTCTGGAAATTTTTCACACTTAGGGTTTGGGTCCTGATCACATTGCTACTAGAACTTTTTGTCCTCACCAGAACCTTCATTCATCCTGCTTACCACTCACAGCTTCCAGCTTTCCACTCCAACTTTTGTTTGTCACTTTTTAGGGATGAAATAGGGTTGTACTTGGACATTTTCCCTGATTCCTACCAAACCTAGTGGAATGTTCCCCTAGAGTAACTAGTCTGCCAAGGTGTAAGTTGAAACTAAGTGCTTTTTCTACCACAAATAATAATATAAAAATAGTAAAACATATGTCTTTTGTCTTACAAGTAAAAACTTCAGATTGTTGCTCGTGATTGTTGTTGTTTAGTCTCTCAGTCATGTCTGACTCTTTATGACCCCGTGGACTGCTGCCCGCCAGGCTTCTCTGCCCATGCGGTTTTCCAGGCAAGAATATTGGAGTGTGTTGCCATTTCTTTCTCCAAGGGGTCTTCCCATAGCTCTTGCCACATCTTCTGCATTGCAGGTGATTCTTTATCACTGAGCCACTAAAGAAGCCCCGTTGCATGTGATGCTATTCTGCTTAGTTGCTCAGTCATGTTAAACTCTTGGTGACCCCATGGCCTCTAGGCCATCAGGCTCCTCTGTCCATGGGATTCTCCAGGCAAGAATATTGGAGTGGGTTGTCATGCCCTCCTCCAGGTGATCTTCCCAACCCAGGGATCAAACCCAGGTCTCCTGCCTTGCAGATGGATTCTTTACTCTCTGAGCCACCAGGGAAGCCTGTTGCATGTGATAGTGGTCATTTATTCAATAGAAATATCAATTATTTCTTCTGTTTGCCAAGTTAGTGTGAAGATTAGTAAAATATGGTTCCTTTCTCAAGGAGCTAATTTTTTCATGAAAAATTTCCCAAGCTTGTCTAGTCATAAGAATCGCCTGTGGTAACTGCAAAATAAATGCAACTCTTTAGTACCCTTTTTTGGAGATTGTTATTCTGTAGGGTAGGCTCTGGAGTTGATCAGATATCATATATAACTAAATTATTTCCTTCAGCTTTCAAATCAAGGAAGAAGTAACTTACCTTATTGAAATAACTTGCTTTTAGAAAAACTTTTAAATTTTGTTTCTAATGGTTATGCTTTTCTTAAATGTGTTACTGTTTGATTCATAAGATCAAAGCTATATTCTCTGAAAAGTGTTGATTAACTCTGAGCATTATATTTTCAAGCTTATAAACATATTGTCATCTCAAAATGTTATTATAAAAGTGATCTTATTTCTATTTTCAGCATTGCGGGGGGTTGGATACTCTCAGTGATAAAGATGCAGCTGATTAAAGGCCAGAACAGCAGGGATCCTTTTTATAAAGCAGTAGAGGAAGTTGCTCAAGATTTGGATTTGAGGATTAAAAATATTATCAATTCTGAACAAGGAGATGTAGCTCTTAGTACCACTGACATCAGTCCTGCACGGGTAATGAGGTTTTTATTTTATCCTTCTATACAAAACATTATCTTTTCTAGTGGCTGTAGAAATGATTTACTATTGCTACTTAAATCAGAAGACTGTTTCCTCTGTTAAAAGATGATGTTGAAAATGTGAGTTTCTCAATAGGATTATACAGGATTATGTTCAACTTGGGGAAATCATAACATCTATGGGACAAATTATCTCTGTTTATCAAAGGAAGGCACTGGATAATCTTCAGCATCCCTTGTAGCACTAGAAATTTATAGTTCTTGAGGGATATTAAGATGTTTTGTCATATTTTTCAATAATTATTTTTACAGAACAATTATTTCCTCATGTACTCAGATGTGAAAGAAGAGTGGTTTCTCTGGTTATGATCCCAGGGCTAGGCACTCCATAGAAAACCCACAGAAATGGTTTTTATTCAGCAGTTTATTTTTCTTCTATAGAATTTTTCTATTTCCATGATCTCTTATTTTCTACCTCTGTTGCCAGTTTACTGCTAATATTAGTAATTTTTCCTATACTTAGTAATCTTTTAATTATATGTTCCAGAAAATTTACCTCTTTCTTTTTTTTTTTAACATAGATAGTCAAACATTGTAAGGTTTTGCAAGTATAGTTTTATAGGAGAAATTGACTACCATTCTTTTAATTCTAAAACAATTTTGGAGTATGTGTTACAGTAATTCATTTGTTGCAATTTAACTGTTCAGGTAACAAAATCCTCTTTTCCTTAGGTGTAATTGTGATAGCCTGTAGATGAAAGAAGACTTTCACTTAATTTTTGTAATTCATTTGTTTATCTCCAGTCTTTGTGCACTATTTTTAGCTGTTTTCTGTACCAGTGCATGCTTTTAGCTTAATTTGAAGGCAGGAGAGATTCTGGGTTGTTTTCACATGTATTTTGTGTGTGTTAACACTTCCTATGACTAACTTGGCTCAAATGACCACCAGGTTTCATTATGTCAGGAACTATCACAGTGCAGATATATAAGAGCATCAATCTCTGCCATTTCCTATCACAACAAATGAAGATGTAGACAACTTGGTTCTTAATTTTATGTTTTCATCCAAACTGAAAATCTTTGAAAAATATAATCCTATAATTCTCAATGAAATTAGTATTAAACAGTATGGACTTATTCGGTACCAGTGATAAATGTGTATTAAGCACCAGTTTTTGATAGGCAGTTTGTTAAAATTCTCATGTAGCTAGAGTCAGGCTACCAATTCTTGGTAGCTTGAGTCAGCCAAGTAGAGAAAGGAGGCCAAGACCATGTTGATGAAACTTGAAGAAAAATGGTACATCAATAACAGATGACCCCAAAAGGGCAACTCTTGCTATTTAAGCACAATGTCCAGCAACCCTCTAGTTAGGCACTGTCTTATCCCGATTTTACCTATGATTTAACTGAAGCACAGTGAGGCTGAGCAACTTTCCCAGAGGTTCACAGCACACACAACTAGTTAGTTGGTATGAACCCAGCCAGAAATGCCATCAAAGTTTGTTCTTAATGTGTATCTATGTGTAGTATTATCATATATTTTCCCTATTCTTCTGTCTAGTTACTAAGTTTTTCCAGCTCTCCCCTTTTAATCTACTATTTATCTCCACTGCTACTGTTTTAGTTCACTGCTACTACCTTCTTCATTTCTGAGCTGGACTATTACAGTCTCTTAATTTGTGGTTCTGTGTCCCAGGTCGCTCAGTGGTAAAGAAACTGCCTGCCAAGCAGGAGATGTGGGTTTGATCGCTGGGTCAGGAAGATCTCCTGGAGAAGGAAATGGCACCCCACTCCAGTATTCTTGCCTGGAAAATCCCATGGACAGAGGAGCTTGGCAGGCTACAGTCCCCGGGGTCGCAAAGAGTCGGATACAAACTCAGGGACTGAGCACACATGTATGCTCCATGTTTAATAACAGTCTTACCCTGGAATATATTTTATACATTTCCATCATTGCTATCTTTTTTCTAAAATGTAAGAAGTATCATTTTATTTCCTTTTTTAAATAAAGTAAGAGGTTTTAACTTTGTAACAGACTGACTTGTAACTTCTTTGTGTGATATACAAAGCTTTCCCAGCCTCATCCCACATGACTCCCTCTATGTTACCCTTCTTTGCTACCTGGTCACTGAAAATACCATGTTCTTTCTTACCCCTGTGTGTCTCCTCTGTGAAACCATCCCTGATACCAGGGTAAATTGGTGTGCTTCCTTTGATGTACTCCCAGTGCATAAGGTATACATGGTCTTCAAAATAGCTTTTAGCACTCTGTAATGCCTTTATTGGTTACTTGCTTATTTTGTCAGAGAGACTACAGGTCCCTTGAGGTATTGGTTTTTACCTTTCAAACACATTTCTTGGGACTTAGGATGTACTTATGGGTGATTACTGAAAGAATGAAGGTCAACTAGTCTTTTTATTTTTGCATTTGAGTAGATCTTTACAGCCATCTGTGGGGTTGGTATTCAGATCACCAGAATCCCACTTCTGGTATAAGAGAGAAAAAATAAACAGAGAGATTAAGTCATGCGGCTGAGGTCACATTTGTTGTTGTTGTTCTGTCGATCAGTCGTGTCTGACTCTGCGACCCCATGGACTGAAGCTCCCCCAGGCTTCCCTGTCTTTTACTATCTCCCACAGTTTGCTCAAACTTATGTCCATTGAGTGAGTGATGCCATCCAACCATCTCATCCTCTGCAGCTCCCTTCTCCTCCTGCCCTCAATCTTTCCTAGCATCAGGGTCTTTTCAAGTGAGTTGACTGTTCACATCAGGTCGTCAAAGTATTGGAGCTTCAGCTTCTACATCAGTCCTTCCAATGAATACTCAGGGTTGATTTCCTTTAGGATTGACTGCTTTGATCTCCATGCTGTCCAAGGGCCTCTCAAAAGTCTTCTTTAGGACCACAATTTGAAAAAATCAGTTCTTCAGCACTCAGCCTTCTTTCTGGTCCAGCTCTCACATCCATACAAGACTACTGGAAAAACCATAGCTTTGACTATATGGACCTTTGTCAGCAAAGTGATGTCTCTGTTTTTTAATATGCTGCCTAGGTTCATCATAGCTTTTCTTCCAAAGAGTAAGCCTCTTTTAATTTCATGGCTGCAGTCAATGTCCGTGACTTTCTTTGAAGCCCAAGAAAATAAAATCTGTCACTATTTCCATTTTTTCCCTATCTGTTTGTTATGAAGTGATAGAACCAGATGCTGTGATCTTAGTTTTTTGAATGTTGAATTTTAAGCCAACTTTTTCACTCTCCTCCTTCACCTTTATCAGAAGGCTCTTTAGTTCCTTTTCACTTTCTGTCATTAGGGTGGTGTCATCTGCAAATCTGAGGTTATTAATACTTCTGACAATCTTGAGTCCAGATTTTGATTCATCCAGTGCAGCATTTCGAATGGTGTACTCTGCATATGTTAAATAAGCAGGTTGACAATATATATAGTCTTGACATAATCCTTTCCCAGTTTTTCAACCAGTCTGTTGTTCCGTGTCCTGTTCTAACTGTCCTGTTCTTGACCTGCATAACGTTTCTCAGGAGCCAGGTAATGGCCTGGTATTCCCATCTCTTTAAGAATTTTCCACTGTTTGTTGTGATCCACACAGTCAAAGGCTTTAGCGTAGTCAGTGAAGCAGAAGTAGATGTTTTTCTGGGATTCTTTTGCTTTTCCTATGATCCAGCAGATGTTGGCAATTTGATCTCTGGTTACTCTGCCTTTTCTAAATCCAGCTTGTGCATCTGAAAGTTTTTGGTTCACATATTATGAAGCATAGCTTGAAAGATTTTGGACAGTACCTTGCTTGGTCACATAAATTGTAGTTAAATGTTTTGACGTAAAGCATAGTGTTATTTTGTCCAAAATCTAATGTCTTCATTTGATAATATTATTTTCTTTATTTTTTGGTGCTTCTGGAAGCTCATAAGGTAGATTTTAATATGGCTCGAGGGAGAAATATTCGCAAGCCGTAAAGCCACTTCTCGTGGCTGATTTTTTATAGCTTAATAGAAGAGGAGGGATAACAATAGCACATGAAATGGAAAAGAATGGTTGATTGACCCAGCTGGAGTGATTATTACATTTACTTGAAATTATTTCTTGTTCTAGCCAAAATCTCATACCATAAACCATGGCACTGCATACTGTGGCAGAGATACTGTGAAAGCTTTACTAGTTCTTTTGGATGAAGAAGCAGCCAGTGCTCCTACCAAAAACAAAGCAGAGCTTTTGTATGACGATGAAAACACAGTTCATCCTAATGGAACTTCTGTTCTTACACTTTTTCGGTAAGTAATGTAGAAGTTATATGTATGTGAATGTTAGGTGTATAAAGAAAATTTTTGAAAAAGCACCTCATTGGTTATAAAAAAAGTATATGTTATGGTAGGAAACTTGGAAACTACAGAAAAAGTGTGAAGAGAAAAAACAAAAGTTAGTTAAAGGGAGATGGAACATTTGAATGTGAGGAAGTCATATATAAAATGGTATTTTGTGAGATTATGACCAGTAATTTTTGTTTCTTTGTTCTTGTTTTTTGTTTTGGAAATATTTGTTTGCTAAGATATTTGTGTCAAAAACATCGCTGAATGCTTCACTTGTTTCAACCTTCACAAGAGTCTCTTTTAGTAGTATCCCCACTTTATAAGTAAAGAATTAGATTTAAGAAAGATAGTAAGCAATTTGTCCAAGTTAGCAAGTGGCAGAGGTGTCCTTCTCCAGAACCTGAGGTCTCTGCTCCAAGAATTGTGCTCTTTTGCCTGGGAATAGGAGAGTTGCTATACTCCAGACTTGCACTGGAATTGACAGTTATTTGTTTTTCCTCACATTAGAAAGAAAATACTAAATTACCTTTGGTATTCCCTACAAGACATTATGATACTCTCCAGTTTTAACAATTTAGTCAAAACATTGAGTAAATTGGTGATATTTTAATTAAGGAATATTTATTTAGAGAAACATTTAAAATTTTAGAACAACCATTTAAAATTGTATTTAGTACATTGTGAAGGATTTTTACAAAATTAACCTGTTTGATCTTTTCTGTTTTCTGCTTGAACTACCTTTTAGAAATCTGACTTTCATCTAAAATTGTTCAGATCCATCTATGATTGCTTTATGCTCTTTCTCCTGTGCTTCACTGTCTTTTCTCTTAAAAGACTAACTTCATGATTCTCTATCATTCAATGTTGTCTTCTAATTCCTTTACAATAAAAGTTTATTTTATCAGTGATTTACTCATACCCTGGGTTGGAATCCCAGAGAACAGTATAAAGAAGATGAACCTTATTTTTTTTCCCCCTCCTGTTCATTTATTTCTGTTTAACAAAGCTTGCTTTTAGATAGAAATATTAATGGTTTAAGTTTTCTCTTAGATTGAATTATGTAATTTTCTAAGAAAAAGTTATTTTGTGTTTATAGGATTTTCTAAACAAAATTAATCCCCATATCCATTTTAAAGAGATACTTTACTTAGTCATGTGCCCAAACACATGTTTATAGTTACCTTAGCATTTTCAGTTGTCATTGTGCAGACAAGTACCAGTCCATAGTGTGTGTGTGTGTGTGTGTGTGTGTGTGTTAGTCGCTCAGGTGCGTCCGACTCTTTACGACCCCATGGACTGTAGCCCACCAGGCTCCTCTGTCCATGGAATTCTCCAGGCCAGAATACTGGAGTGAGTTGCCATTCCCTTCTCCAGAGGATCTTCCCGACTCAGGGAACAAACCCAGGTCTCCTGCATTGCAGGCAGATTCTTTGCCATCTGAGCCACTAGGAAATAATGGTCTGCATTGAAATGTTAAAATTAAGGACAGTGTATATGAATGTAAGTCAATGTAGTGTTATAAACTAGTTTTTCTTATAATAGACTTCCTTTATTCTTATGTAATGGTCTTTTGACTCCAAGAGGTTATGACTCTGGCTCTATTAAGCTAAAAATGGATTTATTGAGGAATCCAGGTTTGACTGGCTCCAAAGTGCCAGTGTCTACTTCTCTACTGTGTCTTCCCTGACCCTCCTATTTCTAAACTATGTTTTTCTCTTTTGAATTTCCCTGCTATGGCATCTGTCCTTTTTTACTTTGAATTTTAGTTATGTGTTTATCTTATTTCACTTAGATCAAGATTCCTGAATTCAGAGTCAGTGAATGAGTGAACTTTCTGTTCTTCACAACATCTTATACAGTTCCTTACATATAGTAGAAGCTCAAGTGTTTAGTTACTGAACTAATTAATTAAGCAAATTATTAGTATTTAGAACTCTCAGAATAGGAATATGAACACTTTTATATAGTATCGTACACCACTAGGTTCAGAATAAACTTTTATTCTCTAACTGTAAGGTCGAGGAGAGGTGAAAACAAATTTAAAAGCTACTTTGGTTTGTAAATTTTTACTTTTTTTGGACGTAGATCTCCCACACAAGTGGATAATTCATTGATGAAACCCTTAAGAGAACGCATCCATAAGTCAATGGAAGAGAAAAAAATCAAGGTACAATTTAACGTACTATCATGAAAATGATAATTTGTTTTGCTTTTAGAAGAAATAAATATATAAAGCTGAGCTGGATATTATAAATATACATTATACATGGAACTATAGGGATTAAATGGAAAATACATTATGACAGTTGATATACAGAAACTTTCCTTTTAATACAATCTTGGCTAATCTGTCTCTGATGTATTCAATACCCTGCACCTAAAAGAAGGAAAGGAATAAGTACCTGATATGGTAAGTGGTCAATAAATATCTGTTCAGTGAATGAAGGGGAAAAGAAAGAGAACATGGTTTTCTCATTTACATTTCTGGTATCTTAAACTGAGTCTTGAGAGTCTATGTAGTTTCAATTTTGTTCCTCTCTGAAGACATAATGGCAGAATGTAATTGATTGTAGATTGAGACAAGGAGAACATTTCACATTGTTCATTCACTAAAGCTATTCTTTATATTTTCATTTAGCATCCCTGTTCACATATGAAACGTTGTGCCTATATGTAGTTAATAACATGTTTTTAGGCATTTAAATTTGTCTTAATCTTTTTCTCAAAAAGAAGCTTATTTTTAACTCATTTATTCATTTAATATATATATTTATTGAGTATCTGCTATATGCCAGACACTGTTCTATGGTTGGGAATTCATTCATTTAACAAATTTTCATGTAAAATTTACAATTATCCTTAAATTATCAAATAATTATTCATCTCTTAATAAAACTTGAGAACTCTAATTTGTTCTTTATATTCATATTTGGCAAGTTAGTCCCAGTTAGCAAAACTTATAGTTATCTGTTTCATCTACATACTGCAAATCCATTTAGTTTATTTAGATTAATAAGCCTGATCTTTCTATTGATTATTAGTAGCTATTAGTAATTAACATCTATGGAATACATCATTGAGTTTTGCATAATTTTTCTTTGGAAAAACTTTCCAATTCTTTGTTAACCCAAGTACTTATAGCCAAGGCATAAGATTTTTGAAAAACAATCTCTCCTTTGGACTTGATTAGAAACAGAAATGTAACAAATTCTTTAATTTTTCCCTTCTATGGATAATGACAAACTTTAATATTTTCATTTAAAGATCATTGAGATCTTTTGTTAAACTAAGTAAATCAAAATGAGATGATCTATCTGAAGAAAGAGAAGGTCTTTTTAGAAATTGATGAGTCAACTAATTGCTATAAAATTTATTAACCAATTTGTAAAGTTCAGGAAGTAGAAAACAGCTTATCTGATCCAGTCTTATTTATAGATGAGGAAATCAAAATCCTTGAGAAAGCACCTTATCCAAGATATCATAACTACCAGGACATATTTTATGCCATTGTGGGAAGCTATGGATAAGTACTAATGAGACTGTAATTAACATTGCTTTTGTTACTTAATAGTGGAGTGGGCTTAGTCTAGGTAGCTCTGAAACTAAATGGCAACAGAGAAAGGAAGGAATTGATGTTTATGGTTATATTTTATAGTACAGTACTCTTTATGAAAGCAAAGTGTGAAAATAATTGGTTTAGCCAGTTATATAGCTGAACCATGGCCAGGTTGAATACTTGCTGGAATAACAAAAAAATGCTGCTAATATTTACTACTGAGTAACTATGGAAAAGTAGTTTAACAACTTTTATTACTTTATTATCCTGTTACTTTTTCTCTTTTGGTATTTAGTTCTTTTCTTTTAGTCATGGAAAGAATATATGATCTATGCTTGAAATACTGTCTTGGAAAGACAACAGTAGATAATATTAAAGAACTTAGAATTTTGATGTAGATCATACTTGATTGTGAAATATCCATGTCATTACTATTTGGGGCAAATTAACTTTTCTTGGATTTTCATTTCCTCATTTATAAATAGAAGTGGGCACTCTTGATCACAAAATCCTATGAAACCACTTTGGAAAGTGTTCATTAACTCATTTTAAGTGCTCAAGTTTTATTTCTTACTGTACCTTATTTGAAAAATTGTCTATGATGGTCAAATAAAATCCCCCGTGAAGGAAAATTAGAAGGTTCTTCCTGAACTTTCATGGTTCTGGTAGGAACCTTTAGGGAATGCTTTCTCTCCATTCTTACTGCCAGTTTCCAAGTGGTTTATACAAGTACCTTCATACTTTTTTATTACAGTATTTTTCAGAGAGATATTTACCTTCTTAGATTCTTGTAAATTAATTAGTTTTGTTCCTTCCAGCTCGATTTAGCAGTATTTTGCTTATCAGATGCAACTGAAAAGTTGTCTATACATCTCTTTTCCTTATCCTGAGCCTAGTATTTTCCTTCATATTATATGTATGTCAGAATAATTATGAGCGTTAACTAAATAGCTTAAGTCAACAGATCAGAAAAACACTGGATCCTTAAAGCTTGGCATAGTTGGGACAGTAAAAACTAGCATAGGTAGTGTGAAAAAATAGGCTGAATCTAACTCTAGTACCTTTATAAGCAGCCAGGCAATAGAATGCTCATGACATTAGAAAACTAGATGTCCGTGTTTAACCTTTAGGATACTTGAAAACTGAGTATATCCAAATTAAAATGGTGGATTGAGTTCAAGTCATAGAATTTCCCTCCCCAATACTTAAAATGATTACAGAATAGTAAAACCTAGTAAAAATATTCACCAAAAGCAAACAACAGAAAATAATGTAATTGGATACTGTAAACTTCAAAACTGATAGCTAAGCAAGGAAACTGATTTCAGAGGGAAAAGGCACAACATGATTTAGCAGCTTAATCTAGCTCCAGTGTCCATATAGTGTGCTAGTGAGTTGACAAAGTCCTGAGAATTATTACGGAAATATTTCCAAAACCGAGAAGCCAGCTAAGTGTGTGGTGTTTTTTTTTTTTTTTTTTTTCCTTTTTAGAGAAATAATAGAAGTGGCAACTGCATAGTAATGTGGAAAATGAACTCTGGAGTTCACACATTGACTCTTTGGAGGCTCTAGTGCTACATACTGAATTATGGCAATTATCCAAATGATCACCTTCCATTTGAATGAAATACAGACTCTTAAGTAGAGGGACTTTTTATAGTACATATGATACATAATAAATTCTTAGAAGAAAGTGCAGAACCAACCCAGACATTTTTTCAGATGATCTGTCTCCTCTATTGAGCATTACTTCTACCTCCATCATTCTTCAGTCTACAGAAAAATGGGGGATAACAGAAAATATGCAGCCTTCAAAATGTTATTGAAGAGAAAGTAAAATGCCCTCAAGGAGGGAACAGAATCAAGAAATCACTCAGATTTGGAGGCTTCTGTTTCTAACTAGGATATAGTAGATCATTGCAAAATACCATTTCTGTTGCAGTAACAAAATAAAAGGCAGACAAGTTGGGGAAAATATATTTAAAAGACATAGGAAAGCTGTGTAAGCAAAGCAGTTTAAATAAACGAAAAATCTGGAGAGGGTAAAGTTCTGAGGTGAACAGTCTATTATCAGTGTTTTCTTCTCTGGGATTATTTTTCCAGTTTTGGGTATGAGCCAGGGATTGCTCTTGGCCCATATAAAGGAACTTCACTGAAGCAGAGAGGAACTAATAAATATTTTGGTGTCTTGAGGGGCTGGCAACAATTTGAAAACACTGGATGCACACTTATTTTACCTAGGATACCTATGCTGAATTTTAGAGCTGAGTAGGAAGTTAAGGAGTCTCAGTCCAGAAGACTAAAATCTCCTGCAGTCTTGCAGTTGCTCAGAAGACAAGGCTCCACTTGAGGAGTGGGACCTGCCTCAAACACATGGTTGTTGCCTTCTCAAGATATTTGCCACATTTGGAAATGAAGAGAGTTGGGAGACCAAAGAACATGATGTTTAACAACCTTTGAGAGACAGAGTCCTAGGAATAGAAGAGCAAATTGGATGTAAAATTGGGAAATTCTAACAGAGAATCTTTTTTTTTTTTGACCATGCCATGCAGCTTGTGGGATCTCAGTTCCCCGACCAGGGTTTGAACTCAGGCCATGGCAGTTAAAACACCAAATCCTAATTCCTAGACCACCTGAAACTCCTGAGAAACAAACATTTTAAATCAAAACCAAATAGAATTTCCAGAACTGTGAAAACATTATCTAAAATTAATAAATAGGTAAATTAATAGTAAACTAGACATAGCATTAGGTGGTACAAGTGGACATGAACATAGGTCATAAGAATAATATACAAACTAAAGCAAGGCGAGAATAAGGAATGCAAAAACAAAAGAGAAGATAAGAACACAGAATGTGCCTAACATATGCCTAACTGGATCCCCAGAATGACAGGAGAAAATAGGACTGAGATAGTATTTGAAGATATAACGATTATAATGTTTTCTGAAGCTTAACTGGCCCTTTCACATCAGGTAGTAGGTAAAGGTGGGAGGAACAGATGCATGGTTTCCTTTAATAATGTAAAGCTTTGTCTTGGTTCCAATATTATGGACCCAGAAAACTAAAAAATGTCCCTGAGTCTTTTGAAAATCCATCTGCCCTTCGTGTATGTACCATGGGAAATAGATTGTAAAGCTTTGTTACATAGTAGTGTTCAACAGAACTCTCTGTGGGAATGTTCTGTAGTTTTTGCTGTCCAATATCGTAGGTGTTAGCCACATGTCTCGTGAGCACTTGAAATGTGCTACTGCTACTGAGGAACTCCATTTTTAATACTATATAATTAAGAAGAGGTGGCAAGAATACACAGAAGAACTGTATAAAAAAGATCTTCACTACCAAGATAATTATGATGGTGTGATCACTCATCTAGAGCCAGACATCCTGGAATGTGAAGTCAAGTGGGCCTTAGAAAGCATCACTACGAACAAAGCTAGTGGAAGTGATGGAATTCCAGTTGAGCTATTTCAAATCCTGAAAGATGATGCTGTGAAAGTGCTGCACTCAATATGCCAGCAAATTTGGAAAACTCAGCAGTGGCCATAGGACTGGAAAAGGTCACTTTTCATTCCAATCCCAAAGAAAGGCAATGCCAAAGAATGCTCAAACTACCGCACAGGTACACTAATCTCACACACTAGTAAAGTAATGTTCAAAACTCTCCAAGCCAGGCTTCAGTAATACGTGAACTGTGAACTTCCAGATGTTCAAGCTGGTTTTAGAAAAGGCAGAGGAACCAGAGATCAAATTGCCAACATCTGCTGGATCATGGAAAAAGCTAGAGAGTACCAGAAAAACATCTATTTCTGCTTTATTGACTATGCCAAAGCCTTTGACTGTGTGGATCACAATAAAATGTGGAAAATTCCTGCCTCTTGAGAAACCTATATGCAAGTCAGGAAGCAACAGTTAGAACTGGACATAGAACAACAGACTGGTTCCAAATCGGAAAAGGAATACATCAAGGCTGTATATTGTCACTCTGCTTATTTAACTTCTATGCAGAGTACATCATGAGAAACACTGGGCTGGAAGAAGCACAAGCTGGAATCAAGATTGCTGGGAGAAATATCAAATAACCTCAGATATGCAGGTGACACCACCTTTATGGCAGAAAGTGAAGAGGAACTAAAAAGCCTCTTGATGAAAGTGAAAGAGGAGAGTGAAAAATTTGGCTTAAAGCTCAACATTCAGAAAACGAAGATTATGGCATCTGGTCCCATCACTTCATGGGAAACAGATGGGGAAACAGTGTCAGACTTTATTTTTGGGGGCTCCAAAATCACTGCAGATGGTGATTGCAGCCATGAAATTAAAAGATGTTTACACCTTGGAAGGATAGTTAAGACCAACCTAGATAGCATGTTCAAAAGCAGAGACATTACTTTTCCAACAAAGGTCCATCTAGTCAAGGCTATGGTTTTTCCTGTGGTCATGTATGGATGTGAGAGTTGGACTGTGAAGAAAGCTGAGCGCTGAAGAATTGATGCTTTTGAAGTGTGGCGTTGGAGAAGACTCTTGAGAGTCCCCTCGACTGCAAGGAGATCCAACCAGTCCATTCTAAAGGAGATCAGTCCTGGGTGTTCTTTGGAAGGAATGATGCTACAGCTGAAACTCCAGTACTTTGGCCACCTCATGCGAAGAGTTGACTCATTGGAAAAGTCTCTGAGGCTGGAAGGGATTTGGGGCAGGAGGAGAAGGGGACGACAGAGGATGAGATGGCTGGATGGCATCACCGACTCGATGGACGTAAGTTTGAGTGAACTCCGGGAGTTGGTGATGGACAGGGAGGCCTCCTGGTGTGCTTTGATTCATGGGGTCACAAAGAGTCGGGCACAACTGAGCGACTGAACTGAACTGAACTGAATTTTAATTAATTTTCTCCAGCATATTAAATAGTTGCAGTTCTAGTAGATTAAAGATACACACATCCAATAACTAGAAACCCTTTATAAGACTAAGAAACGGTGCTCTGACCATGAGAGACTAGAATAAATAGGATCTAAATAGGAAGAGAGGATGGAGGAGAGCATTTCAGGCTGAGCAAGCAACCTGATGAAACTATTAGATTTCTTTTCTAGTCTAATGAAACTGTGCTTTCAGTAGTAAAAAGAGTGAATAAATAATGTGGGGCAAGATTAAGGAAGGTGTGGCTTTTGTGATTTTAAGGAACAGTTATTTTTTGTAGGGCTTATTTTAAGGATATGTACATGAGAACCTAAGAAAGGCGGAATATTTAAAAACTTGAAAGGAATGGTGGATACGGTGGGGCTTAAGGACTTTAGCTGCATGGTTCTCTCCACTTGAATGTGATACAGCTCTTCTGTGCATGTATATCTCTCTCGTTTCTGTACCAAATGGTTTTCTTACTATACTGAACAGAGTAGAGTTTTCTCTGTACCTGTTTTTCTATTTCAGAGCTTTTGTCCTTAGGGTAATTTAGCTATTCTTTACCAATCTACTTCTCTCATTTCTGTACCCTGTGGTTTCTTTACTCTGTACATTTTTTTTTCTACCTCCAAGCTTTTGCTTCCTCTTGATTTCTGTTACCTCATACCTTCTGCTCACATACACCTGTTAGAATCTGTTATAATTTTACTTAATTCACTCAACAAACATGTATTAAATGCCTGTTGAGTACCAGGCTCTGTCCTAAGCATTGGAAATACATCTGCAAACAAAACAGACACTCCCTGCCCTGCCCTGATGGACATGTCTTCCCCCAGTATTTACGGGACTGGGGTGCAAGAATATAAATGGAAACCTCTGGTCTGCCCCTGTTGCTGCTGCTTAGTCACTTCAGTCGTGTCCGACTCTGTGCGACCCCATAGACGGCAGCCCACCAGGCTCCCCTGTCCCTGGGATTCTCCAGGCAAGAACGCTGGAGTGGGTTCTGGTCTGCCCCTACAATTCCTTTAATCCTGGTTCTGTTCCTTGCTCTTAAGAGACTCTCCACCCAGAAACATATACATCCCATTCCCCAATACCCTTGTCATAAGCAGTAAGCCCTTGCAAGAGGAAGAGGCCAGTGCTGGCCCAGCACCTTGGCAGTTTGAGGAAGGAATTCTGGGGCCCTTAGATACTTGGAACAGGATCTAAAAAGAGAAGTCATAGTCTCTTACTCCTCACCCTGTGGGATGAAGAGCACCGTAAGAGGACCAGAGGACACCATCGGTTGGCAAATTAAGGTTTTGTTCATGGAGCTTACCTTTCAGTTGGGATAGGGAGAAAATAAATAAGATAATTATATTGTATCAATGTATTAGATGGTTGTCAGTGCTATGGAGGGAAATAAAGCTGGGAAGGGTTATAAGGAGAGTATATTCTTTGTGTGTGTTTTGGTTTTAAAGAGAATGATCAGTACAAGTCTCTTTAAGAAGGTGACTGAAGAGTATTTTTCATTAGAATGGATATGGAATGTTTATATTAGTTTGAACTAAAATTTGAACTCATTTTGACTGACAGAATGAGGGTGGGATTTATTGCATACCTTCTAAGTGTTATACTAGATATTTTATATACCTCCTTCCAATTAATCCTTGCTGAAGTCTAAAAGGCATTATTTTCCAGTCCATATACCTAGTAAGTATCAGAGTAAGGATTGTGTTTAGATGTAAGACTTCTAGTAGTCATGTATGGATGTGAGAACTGGACCATAAAGAAGGCAGAGTGCTGAAGAATTGATGCTTTTGAACTGTGGTGCTGGAAAAGACTTGAGAGTCCTTTGGACAGCAAGGAGATCAAACCAGTCAATCTTAAAGGAAATCAACCTTGAATACTCACTGGAAGGACTGATGCTGAAGCTTCAATACTTTGGCCACCTGATGCTAAGAGCCAACTCATTGGAAAAGACCCTGATGCTGGGAAAGATTGAAGGCAGAAGGAGAAGAAAGCAATAGAGGGTGAGATGGTTGGATGGCATCACCGGTTCAATAGATGTGAACTTGGGCTAACTCCTGGAGATGGTGAGGGACAGGGAAGCCTGGCGTGCTGCAGTCCATGGGGTTGCAGAGTTGGATAGGACTTGATGACTGAACAATAACGACTTCAAAGTTAGTGCTGTTTCTAAAGAGTAAATAAAGGCATAGTAATTATAATAAGGAGTCATAAAAATATCATGCTATTACCTAGGTCATAATATTATCTTTCCGTTATTTAGCAAAGTTAAATGAAATTTTATTGATGAAGAAATGGATCATTTGATATACTCACAAGTTCATATTTCACTAAGGATAGCAAATCTCAGGCTTTCCTGGTAGCTCAGTGGTAAAGCATCCGCCTGCCAGTGCAGGAGACACAGGTGTGATCCCTTATCTGGGAGAATCCCACATGCCATGGAGCAGCTAAGTCCATGTGCCACAACTATTAAGCCTGTGCTTGAGAGCCCAGGAGCCCTATATAGCCTGTCCTCCTCACCAAGCGAAGCCACTGCAATGAGAAGCCCTCTCATTGCTACTAGAGAGTAGCCCCGCTCACCACAACTAGAGACAAGCCTGCAGCAACAAACACCCAGCACAATCAAAAATAAATAAATAAAATTATAAAAAAAATCATAGCAGATCTCTTTTCTTTTTAAAATGTGGTATTGTAAGAGTGAAAAGATAAATTTTGAGTAGTTATATGTCAAATAGGTATGTTGAGTAATTTCCAAACTTGTTAATAAAATATATCAGTATAGTGGGGGCTTAGAAATTTCATTCCCTTATTAATACAGGTAACTGGAAGTTTCTATGACTTTTTAATATTTTGACTCATTAGTCTTAATTTAACTGGAGTCAGGCTTTCCTTTGTGAAGTACTATTTTCCTTAAACTGGGAACCTACTAATAATTTCAGTTTTAAAAAGTTGTGGCAAAAGGACTTTTCCAATTCTTGGCAGGTTTGAAGTTCATTGCAATTTTACTGTGGATAGAAATCTTTCCAAAGAGGGGAAATCACTCTACAAAGGAAAACTTTGAATCCTTTTCTCTCATGTGACTTGAACATAAAATGATTTTAACAGCCATGTATGAATCGGAACATTATTCTTAGTTGTTTAGTACTTCAAAAGCACTTTCAGAAGGGAATTGTTTTGCTTATTTGTGATTCCAAATCAAATACACAGAGATTTTGAAAATTTGCAACAGGAAGTAATCTCAGTTCTATGTAGCCACTAATCTGGTGCAGAAAAATTCAACTTTTATGAACAAAGGAAAAGCAATCTCTTTTAAGTTATAAATACAAGTAAGTGTAGCTTGTATTGTTTTAATAACTAAAATGAAGAAGCTGACTGTAAGTTCATTTTTTGAACTACATTCCTAGAATCATTTTAGAGTTGACTGTGTCCTCAGAAACCTAATTCAACAGATTTCCTACTCTATAGGAATATTCTCTTTATGTGTTACTACATTAATAACTATATAGTATCTACATATATCTTTAGAGTTATATATAACTCTTTCATATTTTTCACTTCACTTAATCTTGACAACTCTATGAGGCAAATATTCCCATTTATGTATAGATAAGAAAGATTTTGAGGTTTACCCAAGATCATCTAGTTAGTAAGTGATAGGACCAGTATAAGAAGCCAGGTCTTTTGATGGCAAATCTGATGCCTTTTGCATCATATCATCTTGTCTTTTTATGTGCATTTCTTAGTTTGATATCACAATGTTGGCTCCAGTCAAGTTCATGATCAATTAAAATCTGTAGATCTTTTTCATGTTTTTAAGTCAGATTCTCATCCTGTACATCTGTAATTGGTATTTTGAACTTAAATATAGGACTTTGTTTATCCTCATTCATTTTCATTTTGTTATTTTCTACTTATTGTTCTAGCCTTCTGAGATCTTTTCAGTCTTGATTCTATTATCCAATTTTATAAGTAGAGTGTCTTTGTGATTATAGAAGCCATCCTAGTAGTCTAGTATTCTGTGTTCCTGTTACATAGTTGGAACTTAATAAGTGATAATTGATTTAAAAAGATATTTGTACAGGGCAGAGAAAAAACTCACATAGAATCTCTTACCAAAAAAAAAAAAATATCCTCAATATAACTACTTTCAGTTTTGGATATAAATATTCCAGTATTACTATAGCACCATTATGGTTCTCTCTTGTATTTTGTTATGTTTATAAATAATGTTTTTCATGGTAAATATAGTGGCTAACTAATTTCCTTTCTCATATCAACTTGTTATCAGTATTTTAAGAATCCATTGCCTTATAACTCTAGTTTCCTGAAACTGGCCTACTCTGGCTGAGGACTAGAGAATTTCTATTGGCGGCCTGAAGAGAAGAAATCTAGTTGTCAAGAGGGCTATTGAACTTATTTTACAACTGTATTTGTATAGCAAAGAGAGGTTTTTACTCAGATGTAAGTTCCCTGGTGGCTCAGAGGTTAAAGCGTCTGCCTGGAATGCAGGAGACCCGGGTTCGATCCCTGAGTTGTGAAGATCCCCTGGAGAAGGAAATGGCAGCCCACTCCAGTACTCTTGCCTGGAGAATCCCATGGGGGAGGAGCCTGGTGGGCTACAGTCCATGGGGTCGTAAAGAGTCTGACACGACTGAGCGACTTCACTCACTTTCTAAAGAAATTTTTATTCATATGAGGTATAAGATTGAGACAATGTCAGCTGTCTGTATTCAATAATACAATTATTGTCTTTTTATGTCGAGTGTTCTATGAGTGTTACTAGGGCTTCCCTGGTGGCTCAGACGGTAAAGAATCTGTCTCCAGATTTTGGGTTTGCCTGCAGGATACTTGGATTTGATCTCTGGGTCAGGAAGATCTCCTGGAGAAGGGAATGGCTACCCACTCCAGTATTCTTGCCTGGAGAATCTCATAAACAGAAGAGCCCGGAGGGCTACAGTCCATGGGGTCACAAAGAATCAGACACTTCTGAGTGACTAAGCACGCACACATAAGTGGTACTGATAAAGGTATTTTGGTGGGAGGTTGAAGTCCCTCAAGCCACCTGTAGGTGCCATCACTGTTTGGGTGTTATGGGAGTGGTGCTTGCCAGTCACTTAACATCCGTTTGCTTTCATGGTCTTACTATACTGTTTATAACTCTTTGCAAGCAGTAAATTTATAATTTTCTATATAGGCAGTTACCTTGGTGAAATGAAAGAAACATTGTGTAAGAGTATGTTAACAGTATTGGAAGTAAAAGTTTTTGGATAGTTTGCTACAGTAATGATATGATGTAATATAAAATTTATTTCATTAACTATTTTAATAGCTTTATTAATGGTTTTAATTCTCTACTTGTGAAATTAATACAATCCAGAAAGGGATTAAAGTTAAATCCCTAGTTAAAGCCTTCAGTTGTATTTTAGGGCATCTCATGGTAGAACCTATTTAATAATAGTTGCATTCTTGTGGATTCATGAAGATCTTGGGCTATAGCTCCATCCATTGTCAAAGCCTACTATATTTCACTTTTTATTTTATTTATTTTTATTTTTATTTTTTTTTCTTTCTTTTTATTTATTTATTTTTTATTTTACTTTACAATTCTGTATTGGTTTTGCCATACATTGACATGAATCAAAAAATAGTTTTTGATCTTTTACATTTTCACATTTTTTCAATTTTGTGTATTTTTGTGCTTAAATGGAAGATAAATTCTAATTGTCTGAATCTTCAAGCAAATTAAACATAATTTTTAGTGTTCTGGGAGTTAGAAGCTCTCATAAATACCATTACTCAAAAAGATATAAAATTTGTCATCCTGAGAAAACTTGCTTTTATGAAGCAGCTGGACTGGGGACTATTCTAATTTCTTCTAAATTATAGTCAGTGGGTTTCACTGCCATTATCTCTGCAAACATCTGAGGGGGTTAATGCAGTTATCTCTCTGAATATAAAACACAGTATATAATTACTGAATATATAATATAAAATCTTGCTGTTTTAGACTTCATGAAATGTATCAATATATGCTCTGTGAGCTTTGTTCAGCATGATGTAGTTATACTTTGAAGTATTAATTTTTGAATTGTTGAAGTCCTCTATTTAATTGTGTATTTGAAATTTAAACTTGTCTATTTCCGAAAAGGATTTGAGATGATTTCTAATTATTTGGAGAAATCTCACTATTATAATAACTAAATGGCATTATACAGCAGCTGCAATTGTTGAAATTTGCATTATCTGTGTGGATTACTTTGTTTTGAAATTAATTCCTGTTCTTAAAACAGCCACTGGTTTTATGTTTACAGAATGCATTTCCAAAAGTGTTTTCTTGACATCCTTTTCAGTGCTTAAGAATTAAATTTAGCCTTCTAATTTTCTCCTATTTCTCATGTTTTAAGATAATTACAGGAGTATACTTTGAATACTCAACTATTAAATCACTTGGTCAAATCTTCTTGTTTGTTGTTGTTTAATCACTAAGTTCTGTCTGACTCTTTTGCAATCCTATGGACTGTAGCCTGCAGGCTTCTTTGTCCATGGTGTTTCCCAGGACAGAATACTGGAGTGGGCAGCCATTTCCTTCTCCATGGGATCTTCCCAACCCAGGGATCGATTCCACATCTCCTGCATTGCAGGCAGATTCTTTACTACTGAGCCACCAGAGAAGCCCATCTTATTTCTTAATTTTCTAAATATTCAAGTTTTTAATTAAGAAATAAATCCTTTCATTCAGCATTGTTTTATCTTGTTTCTTTGTTAGTTGCCTATTTTTGCTTCTTTTACCTTCTCCTATTTCTCTATTTCATCCTAGTATCTCTCCCTTCCTTAGTTTCTCTAATTTCATTTTTTTCCTAAAAGAGTTTGCTCTGTATTTTAAGATTAAAAGCTTCTATTTTTCTAGGATTATGTATATCATGTATATCATTATTAAACTTATAATAAAACCCACTTTCTAAGGCAACTTGGACATAGGAATGTGTAACAAAGGCCTTTGTAGAGTTTATAATTGATTTGGTAAGCTTTTACAAAAATTATCAAAAACATACACAAAACTGATATTACTGGAAAAAAAAAGCTAATTGTAGCAGTGAATGAGTTTGCAAACTATGGAATATTAAGGATTAAACATTCCCAATAGATAATGAAATTTTTAAGGGAAATTTTTATGGTACCTCAATTACTACAGAGTATATTTCTATATAGATGAAAAAGTAAGTCAAAATAAAGGGAAAATTGCATATTTTCTTCTTCTTTCTTCTTGTTACCAGACGAAGCAAACCTTAATTAGATCTCAGTTTGCCTGTACTTATAAAGATGACTGCATGATAAGCAAGGATAAATGGAATAATGTTAATTCAGCATCAAAGCCTTTGTGTGTTCTTCACATGGAAAATGACCTTTCTGGTAATTGACCTAATTGAACAATTTAATAACAGTTTAATTCTAGTGTACTGATTGGTTTTAACTTAAGTAAAACTAGATTTTTTTTTTGTAATGTAAAAGTTTATATTTTTAAAGACGAGTTTATTTTAAAAGTTATATCTAAGTACAAATTGGTGTATAGAATTAGGACTCAGTTTGATTTAGCTAAATGTATTTAAGAAATAACTTGTAGTAGCATTTAAGGATTGTGTTGTGCATTCAAACAAAGCAAATTTATTGTTTGTAGGGATGAAAAGTGATATGGTAAAATGAAATGTGATAGTAACATTGCTGTATCTGTTAGTAATGTAATTTATAGCATTTGATTGTAAATCATAAATTTAAAATATTTTATATCTATTTTAAAAGTTTATAAAATCTCATGTGCAATAATTTTAAGTATTATATAATTTCTTTCCTCTTTTCATCTTGCATAACAGAAGGTGTAAATTCTTCTGTTGGAAGACAAACAATTGGAACAAGTTCTGGAAATGTTCATCTGGGCAGAAATGAAAAAGAAAAAGTAGCAAGAAAATCAAGTAGTCTGACAGGAAATACAAGTTCAAAAAGGAGACAGGTGGATTTGGATGATGAAAATATTCTCTGTGATAATGGAAATGAACCACTTCAACACAAAATTGTTAAGATACCTAAGACATCAAAAGATTTGCAGAATAAATTGGATGGCAAACTACTCAGAGTTGCAAAAAGCAATAGATGTACCACCAAGGACAAATTGATTACTGGCCAGACGAAGTTGACTCAGTTTTTTAGACTATGAAATTATCTTTTATGTTCTTTAGGTTTGTGTGTATATATATAAAACCATTTACCAAATTCTTCTACTTAATTTTTAAGAAATGAAGGTGTAAGTTATAGTGCTTTATTATTTTGGTCTGCAGTGTACCTATGGTTAGCATCTTAAGCATTGTTTTAAAAAAATACTAGTAAGTCATAATTATGCAGAAAATTCGTAAAGTTTAATGCACAAGTAAAGCAATCATTTAGGCATAACTTAATACCACTTTCTTTTAAAACAGACATTTAACATAATATAAGTTATAGTAACATTAAGGGCTTTTTTCCCGAGAGGCAATTAAATGATTCTGCTTTCTTTTTAAACGATGATGTGGACCAACAGGCATCAGACTTGCCAACAAGGCCGATAGACTCTTCCCAGCATACACCTGAGCACTGAAGGAAGAAAAAAGTTAAATTGTTTAAAGGACTAGTATCTCACAAAGTTGATTAGAAATAAAAGAATGGATTTGGTATAGCTAAATCTGAGTAAATTACAATTATAATAACTAATTAAATACTTTTTAATTTCACGTCTTTTGCAGGAGTCACTTATTATCAAGTACAAGTTGAACCATGGTCTTATTTGATTTTGTTATGATTGGACCCAAATTCCATTAAATTCAAAGTTCTATTTTATGATATTAAGGTATAAGAATTCAATTTAAAAAAAAACTACTCACTGTCAAAATCTCTCCTTCCTATAGGAAATTTAGCTGAGTTTTCTTCATCCCCAATTTCTCTCTTTTCTTGTGTTGATTCAGTATTTTGAACTTCATTTTCAGCTGGAAAAGCTACAGATCCTTTTAGTGCAAGATAAGGTTTTATAGCCAGATTCAGTGGCAGGCCATGATTTAAGAAATTATGTTTGGAACCTGCATTCTGTAAAGAAAAGGTTGATTTGTGTTTTAACGGTTCTATTGTAAATGGAACTATAATATAATTGTGTAATATTCTTATTGATCAATTTAAAGATGCCCTGCACTGTTTTGACTCTTTAAGAAATACTTCAGGTGCAAGATTTTCGGGGAATAAAAACTTTTTGAATAAGAGATATTTCCCAGAATGGAAGAACAATCTGGTATGTATGAAATTTGCTTAATTGTTCTAATGCATACTGTGACTTGTTTTTACATGCTTCTGCTTATAAAAGTATCAACTTTACTTTCAAAGGATTCATAAAGATCATTCAAATTTCCATTGAAATAAAGGACAAGTCACATTACCACTTACCTTTGAATTTTTGTTTTCTTCATCATTCATGAAACTGCTCTCATCATTTTTATATTGCTCCAGGGAAGGAACAACAATAGATTTTTCTGCAGTATCTTCCTTCTGAAAGGCTTTCCCCAGCCTCAACGTTTTAAATACCATATCATCTTCTAAATTTCTTATCGACTTGGATGCTGAAAGTGAAATGCCTTGAGAAAGCAAAGAAAAAGTTAGTATTAATATGTAGGAAGAGAAACTCATTTTTGCCATCCTAGTTTGATGTTTGCATAGAGTCAAACAAGGATGTATAAAATGAAGTGAAATTTCTCAGTCATCCTGCTTTGTAAATGATTCTTGCCTTTATATATTTTCCAGCTTGAATAGAAAGCACTTGAAAAACTTTCATCATTTTAGAAATGACTCATAAGATAGAAACCAAGCTTTTGTATAGCTGGTAATACCCACATTGTTTTGGTTTTAGTGGCATATTGTTTAAGTGTGAATTTTCTCGGAATCTTATTAAGATTCTTGGTAGAAAGCTTTGTGTTGAGGAGATTATACTCTCTTGAAAGTGAGTTCTTATTAAGGAAGACCACAGGACATCAGACTCTCCATATTCTTTTCTTGTTTGTTTATATTGTTTCCTTCTGTATATTTTCAATTAACTACAATATTAAAACTAAAGTTACTTCTTTTACTTAGGATGTGTGTGTGTGTGTGTGTGCTTATGCTCAGTCATGCCCAACTCTTTGCGACCACATGGACTGTAGCCCACCAGCTTCCTCTGTCCTGGAATTTTCCAGGCAAGGATACTGGAGAGGGTTGCCATTTCCTACTCCAGGGGACCGTCCCAACCCAGGGATAGAACCTGTGACTCTTGCATTGGCAGGTGGGTTCATTACCACTATTGACACCTGGAAAGCCCTTCACTCAGGATTATAAGGGTCAAAGTTTAAACACTTTCAATCCTGATTAAATTGAAATAATTTTCAAAAAGATTTTTTTTTTCCATAAATGCTTAGGAGTAGTCTTTGGTGTTTAAAGTATATATGCCTGTCAGTGTGAAAAAAAGGTCATATGTGCTATATTGACTTATCAGATGTGTTTCTATCTTTGTATTTACAGATTATTACTAATATTTATTAGTGAATTTAGCAGGTCCACAAAGAGAATATTTACATTATCCATAAACCTTAATTTTAGATAATGAGTGTGTTGTATAATTTTTAATTAAACATTTCAGAGTTAATTTCTAATGGTGACCCTGCCAACTAAGAGAATACATTCTTGTATACATTCTTCCGGTATGAATGTGCTATAGTTTTTCTAGGGTATATTTCTAGTTTTGGCATTGCTGGGTCATATAGTATGTGCATTTCAGCTTTATTAATGCTGAAATGGTTACAGAATAGTAGTAGCCAGTTTAAGCCCCCACCTGCAAGGTATGAGAGTTCTTACTGCTGTAGGTTCTAGTTAACACTTGGCTATCTTATTGTCATTTAATGTTTATTTCTCTAATTACCAAGGAGGTTGGATGTCTTTTCATATGCTTAGACCATTTAAAGAAAAAAATTTTCATTATTGGGTTGATGATTTTTTTCTTGTTGATTTATGGAAGTTTAATATATGTTAGATATTAATTCTTTGTTATGTGTTTTGATATTTTTTTATTACAGTATGTTTTATCTTTTGAATCCCTTCATGATGTCTTTTGGTGAACCAAGCTCCTTAATTTTAATGTTTTAATTTTTTGTGGTTAATATTTTTAATATGCTGTTATTTGGAAGTCCTTCCAAACCCTGAGATCGTTAACATATTTCTATATTTTCTAAAAGTTTAAATGTTTTGACTTTCAGATTTAAATTCTTAATTCATCTAGAATCTTCTGTTTAAGAACTAAATTTTAACTTTCTCCAGACGTCCTTAACTTCTTAAATAACTCATCTTCTTGCCACCAATCTGCAATGCCATCTCTGTGTATTAGGTTCCTAGGTATCTGTAGGTCTCTTTCTGAACTCTCTATTCTACTGCCAGATCTACAGTGTTAATTGTTATAACTTTGAAATAACTTCTGATATCTGGTAGGTCAAGTTTCTCAGCCCTCTACTCCATGACCAGTTTTTCTTCCGTAAAAGTTTCTTGGCTGATTTTGTCCATTTCTTTTCCATATAAATCTTGGAATTTTGAAGGGAATTGCATCTGTTCTACAGATTAATTTTGGAGGTGAATTGACCCTCTTAAGATAATTTACTTATTCATGAACATGGTACTTTTCCATATTTATTAATATCTTCCTTAATCTTTTAATGATATTTTATTGTTTCCTTCATATCTTTTTCTTATATATCTTTGTTGTAAGAATTATAATTGTTTATAATCTTCCCAGGTCGCACTAGTGGTAAAGAGCCCATCTGACAATGTAGGAGACTCGGGTTCGATCCCTGGGACGGGAAGATCCCCTGGAGGAGGAAATGGCTCCAGTATTCTTGCCTGGACAATCCCAGGGTTAGAGGAGCCTGGCAGGCTATAGTCCATGCCCTTGCAAAGATTCGGACTCAACTGAGCGATTAATTACAGAATTTAATTAAGCTCTTAATTTTTAGTTATTATAAGTGGTATCTTTTAAAAATTTACCTTTTCTAACATTATTGCTGTTTTGAACACATGCAGTTGGCTTTTCTCTAGTGTTCTTATATACAAAACACTTGTTAAAATCTTGAATTCAGTAGTAACAATAATTCTTTAATTCAGTAGTTTATATTAATCCTTTGGGATTTCCCATGAAGACAGTTGATATAAATAATAATGACATGTTATTTCCTTCTTGCAAGTGTGTGTGTTTGTGTATGTTTATCTCTGTGTCTGTCCATGTGTGCAAACAGACTGACTCAAACCTGTGAATGTTGGATATGGAAATAACAATTCTCTGCAGGATTACTGATTTTACAGAGAATGCTTTTAACTTTTCACCATTGAACATGATGTTTGCTCTAGATTTTTTTGTAGGCTCCCTTTATAACTTGCAGGATGTTCTTTCTATTTTTAGCTTATAAATAATTTTTATCGTGAATTATTGAATGTTATTGAATGCTTTTTCTGCATCTCTTGAGATGATCTCTGCCAGTCTTTCATTTAGAAAGTGAACAGATTTTCCCCATATTAAACCAACCATGTATTTATGAAACAAACCTTTTGAAATATTGAATTCAATTTGGTAATATTTGATTTATACATTTTGCATTTATTATCATGAGTGAGACTGATCTGTAATTTTCCTTTCGTTTATTGCCAACATGATAATATGTTGTTCAAATCTTGTTTGTCTTACTGGTTTTTTGTCTGCATGAATTATCAGTTATAGAGAAATATTTGCAAATCTTTCATTATGATAATGGGTTTATCTAATTCTGTTTCTAGTTTGCAGTTTTTGCTTCATTTATTTTGAGCTTATGTTATTAGGATATTACAAGTAGAAATTGTTTTGCCTTTCCCATAAACTAAACCATGTATAGTGACTCTCTAGCTTTAATAATGTGTCTTTTACTATCACTTTTCCTGTATCATCTGTATGTTTTATATATGTCTGTTGTAAATATCATATAGCTGAATTTGGAATATTTTGTCTTTGTCATCTTTGTCTTTTACTTGGATAGTTTAGTCCATTTACATTTATCTTGTTTATTGAATTACTAATATTCAGTGCTACTTTCTTTTGTGATTTTTATTGGTTCTAATATGCTTTCTCCTTCCCCTTATTGCCTTCTGATTTAAATTTAATATATTTTTTGTTCTTTTCAGGTAGAATTGATCTTAACTAATGTTTGTTATTGTTGTAGTTGGGTTTTTTTTTTTTTAAAGCCAACTTTGTAAAGAAGGATTTTCTATAGCACAAGCAACTGTATTCAATATCTTGTAATAACTAAAATGGAAAAAAATTTAAAAAGGATATAGTTATATACATATATGGGTGTATATAACAGAATCATTTTGCTGTACACCTGACATTAACACAATGTTGTAAATCAATGATACTCCCATATACATACATTCTTTTAAGGACTACCCTAGCGAATAACACTTTCACTAACACTTCACTAGGCATTTTAGTATCATCTTCAGTTATTTACATTTATTTAAAGTTATCAGTATTTTTGTCCTCCTCCCAAATAATGTAAAGACCTTAAAATCTTTAAATCTGGTCACCACTATTCCTAATTTGTATGCAATTATTTTCAAAGATTTAAGTTCTGTCTTGATTTTTTAATGAAACAAATTAGGGACTATTTTATTATTTTATGGGTCCCCTGATAGCTCAGTTGGTAAAGAATCCGCCTGCAATGCAGGAAACCCCGGTTTGATTCCTGGGTCGGGAAGATCTGCTGGTGAAGGTATAGGCTACCCACTCCAGTATTCTTGGGCTTCCCTTGTGGCTCAGCTGGTAAAGAATCCCCCTGCAATGTGGGAGACCTGGGTTCAGGGTTGGGAAGATCCCCTGGAGAAGAGAAAGGCTATCCACTCCAGTATTCTGGCCTAGAGAATTCCACAGACAGTCCGTGGGGTCGCAGAGAGTCAGACACGACTGAGCGACTTTCACTTATTATTTTATACATTTAACATTGGTTTAGATTTACCTACAAGTTTACTATAATTTCCCCGCCATTTCCTTTTATAGCTGAGATCTTTGGATAACCATTTTTCTTCTTTTTGATGTACATGTTTTTAAAGTATACTAAGTTAGATGCTAACTTAGTGAAGTTCTGTTAGTAATAAACAATAAAAAAATAAAAGTTTTGTTTAAATCTCTTCTGCTGTTCTTGAAAAATACTTTCATGACTATACAATTACTCATTTGATGATTGTTTTCCCTTAGTACTTTATTTTATTTCAGTTCTTTTGGTTTTCATTGTTGCTGCAGAAAATTCAGCTATTGGTTTTAATCATGATTCCTTTATAGGTAATCTCTGTATTCTATCTAGCTGCTTTTAAAATCTACTCTTTGGCTTCAGTGTTCTGCAGTTTCATATGATGTGTCTGGGCATGAGTTCCTTATAATTTATCCCAGCTTAAATTCTTGAATCTGAGGGTTGATGTTTTTCATGAGTTCTAGAAAAGTATTACTTAATATTTCTTTGTTTTTCTTTCTTTCTTTTTTTTTTTGGCTGCACTGCGCTGCATGCAGGATCTTAGCTCCCTGACCAGGGATTGAACCCACCCATGCCCACTGCAGTAGAAGGGCAGAGTCTTAACCACTGGACTGCCATGGAAGTCCAGTGTTTGTGTTTTCTTTGTTTGCTTATTTTTTACTTATTATTTCTTTGAATATTGCTTCTCTCTTGTTCTCTTGATTGGAACTGCCTGCTCCATATCTTATAACCTCTGTTTCCTATTTTTCTTTCTCTCTTTGTGCTACACTTTAAATCATTTCTTCAGCATTGTATTCCAGTTCACCTGTACACTTTCACTTGTATTTAATCTCCTGTTTAAACTGTGTATGGAGCTTTTAATTTAACTTCTTATATTTTTTTAAAGTTCTAGTTGGTTCCTTTTCAGATCTGCCTGGTTCAGTTAGGTTTTCTATTTTTATTCATATTTTCAACCTATTTTATTGCTTTAAATCTGTTAAACATTAATATTTATTTTTAAACATTTTATATTTGTATCTAGTTATCCAGTGTCTGCTGTCTTTGCTTGTTTGATTCTACAGTTTGTTATTTCTGCTGATCCTAGCTCATGGTATCTTCTTCATGTTTTCATTGAATTTTCATTTTGTGCATATATTCATTGAACTGTATCCCAAGGAATTTTTGAAATTCCTGTATTTTCTTCTGCCTGGCACCTGGAACAGTATACAGGGCTACTTCAAACCTAAATTTCTTCTTGAAGCTTTTTAGGCCCCAGAGTCAGTGCAGATCCTAAAGTAAGCAAATATTCTTTTGTCATTAGGAATTCTTTGGGATGTAGGGGTGTGTGTGTGTGTGTATGTATGTGTGTGTGTTTATATATATACATATACATATATATAGGTATATGTATATGTATATATATATATAACTTTATCCTTCTTTTCTCAGAACCACTCCTGACACAGGCACATTTCCTTCTACTAGCTGATTTTCTTTCTAGTGTACTTCCTTAGGCGGGTTCTGAGCTTTAAGAGGGAGTTTCTTATCTGGTCTCTCATTTTACATGATTCCTAAGTTTTGTCCTCTGTCCAGCCTATGTGGGCTATTAACACCAAGTGCTAGGACACCAGGAATTCAGAGAATCTCTCAGAGAAAATGCAGACTCTAGTCCTTGTTAACTCCTGTGAAATATTGTACTTCCTTTTTTCTGGTCCTCTGTTGCTTTCCTTATTTTACCACCAATCTAGCCATACTTAGCATTTTAAGGTGTTTTTTACTGAGAGGTGTTCTCTACACAAGTAGTCTGCCATATTGCTGGAAATGGATGTCTTAGTTCATTCTTCAGTGGAAAATTCTCTCCGCAAGTGAGTTTGAATCCATTTACACAAAATGTGTATGTATATATTGTGTATTAAATTATTTCCTTTTAAACTCATGCTATGGGGCTATATTTCAAGTTCTTAAATGGTAGTGTTTGATATTCTGATTTCTTTATATTGGATCAGAGATGGGTATAGTTAGCTGCTAATTCTCTTGGAGACTATTTAAATCTAATTAGGCACATATTTCCTGAAACTGTATTTATAAATAAAAGATTTCAAAGTCCTCTGACTTGTTTGCTCTTAGGGCTTCTTTATTTTTTTTAATGTAGCTAATTGTGCCTTGGTTTGTTTCCCAGGGTATGAACCTGCTTCGGAGGTTGTTGTTTAATCTACAAAAGTCCTTGTTAATGGTAACCTTTTTTTCTTAGCTGTTGTTCTGGAAGTGTAATAAATATTAGCAATTATGTATTTTGTTTTAAATTTCCACCAGATGAATTGGTTTGGCTGATCTTCACCCAAAATTGGGACCAAATCCAAACCATTTTGACAGTTTAGAAAAGTTAGTTAATGTTTTCCTTTATTTTGCTTAAATTGTCATAGTCTCTGAACATTATGAGGTTTTCCCATAACCATTTAATTATGGAGATAGTTTCCAATTTTTTTTTTAATGATAATTTTTTTAAACATTGGTTACTCTGATGTGCAATGGAGCATAGTAGATTTCTTTTCCATTGATGCTGAAAATTAAGTGTCCCCAAGTGGTAGAGAGGAACTTTGAAGAAGAAAAACTATTGCCAGATGGGCTTGGGTGGTTCAGAAAACCTTGGAAAGGCAAAAAGTTTATATCAAATGAAATCTTAATTTTTTAAAGAACTACTACTAACACTATATATTTGTGAATAACTTTGTCAAAATTCTCTTTCCTTCAATTAACATATCTTTGCCATGTAATGCCAATAAATTCAGTGCACCCCAAATTAGAGATTGGTCAGCATTTTACTGAGAACCCTGAATTTCTTAATGGCTAATTTTATAAGTCCCAAAGCAAAGATTGCTCACTTACATTATCAAAAAATATAAGTAAACTTAGAATTCCTTCTCCAATTTATACAGTACAAAACCCATTCACCTTCACGTAGTTTTATGAAAAAGATCACATTTCATGATGAGGTAGTTTATTCCAGCAATGTAAAATGGGTTAACTTTTTAAAAAATTCAGTGAAATTCAGCACATTAAATGAATAAAGGGGAAAAAACATGATTGTCTTAGTGAGGAAAAGCACAGTGGCATCAGTTATGCCAAATGCTGCTGAGTGTATAAGATGATAACTGAGAATTTATCTTTGATTTGGGCTTGTGGTAGCCATTGGTGACCTTAATGAAGTTTCTCAATGCTGGTAGTGATCAAATACCAATAAAAGAGGATTTAAGAAAGAATGGGAAGAGAAAAAGTGGTGATGGTGAATACAGACAGCATGCCAATAATTTACACTGAGGAGTGCAGAAAAATTAGGTTGTGGATCCAGAAAAGGAGTGTGACACCAAGGGAGGATTTCTATTTAAAGATGGCAGATAGAGCATGATGATAAAGAAGAGAAAGAAGTGGCATTGCTGAATTTGTGGGATTGAACACTGTGAAATAAAAAGGACATTCGTCCTCATTCCCAACAATTAAGTATGTGTGGTGGTAAAAAGATCAGTGAAATGGAAGCCATAGGGTGTTCATTACCAAGGAGGCATAGTGCAAAGACTGGAGAAGGAGGAGAGGGGAAGCAGAGAGCTGTTTGGAGATGAGAGTATGGGGGAGATAGATGGCTGGAGTGGGTCACATTTAGATGGAGAGAAAGGATAATGGTATATGGAGTGGTAGATTGGGTTGGCAAGAGAATTAGTCCTGGCATTTCCTTAGAAGAGGGGTTCACTCTCTCTGATGTTTATGTAGTTGGCAGAGTAAGGTATCTCCGGGTGGGCATTTATGCCACTCAGAATTCTGCAGTGGAATTAGGAGGTTACACTTCTGAAAGAGTTTGAATCTGGTTACTTTGTTGTCTCCCTTTCCAGAAAGAATCAGTTTGAGTCTGTCTTTAATTTGAGGGTTCAGAGGAGAGATTGAAGGCTTCCAGAACCCAGCCTTGTAGGGAGTGTTGAGAGACTCTTCATGTGCCTGGGGCCCAGCTGAGACTTATGGAGGCCATAAAGCTCTTCCGTTTTGCTCAAACAGTGGAGATAGGTAGGGGTTCTTCCCATCACGCAGGGGATTTGTGGTATGGTAGATGGGAGATGTGGAGAGAGTTGGTGATGTTCTTTGAGAATTAGTTCAGTGAATATGAGCCCAGGTGAGTAGGAATATTGGTATCCTCAAGCTTTGTTCTACTGTTGCAACTGCTAAATGTGAGCTGATCTAAATATTTATATTGCAAATATATATTAGAATTACGGTCCTGCCTTGCATGCATTTTCCTCTTAATTATATAAAAATTTGAATTCATGTTTGTCTGTGAAGGCTAGTGGACTGGCGTTTCTCCGAGTCTCATAATGAGATGAGATGTTGCTATTAGTGTCATACAAGCAGAATTAATAGCCTGTTTAAAGAGCCAAATGAAGAGCCAGAACCAGTGAATTATGCATTACCAGATTTTAGAGATTAGACTGGTATCCTGATAATTGCCTTAAAACCTTAATGCCACAAATCAAGATACAACTAACATCAAGAGTTATATGAACATACTTGAGATTATGTTTCTGGATAAATTTTTCAATTTCTTTCAAAGTTGATCCTTGGATATTGTTTTGATTCTTGGCAATTTTGGAGATATATGATAGCATCCTTCCAAAATAACAATCTGATTATAGCTTTTAACATTGGGTTACCAAAAAAAATTATTGTATGTTTGTACTCTTCATGGCTGTCTCTAGCCCTCAGACATACCTGGTTATCACATTGAGAACTCTATACTCATAACATTTTAAAAGCAGTGGTTTCTACTATGTAGGATGAATATGAGATTAAGTTGCTTTACTTCATTTTCTTCTGTTTGTGATAGAGATTAGAAAAGATAGAAGCATCTTGATATACATGACATTCTTTTCTTTCCGTTTAGGTACAGCACTCTCTTCTGCTTTCATAAATTTGTTCATGTCATTCTCCACTCTTAGAATTCCCCCATTTTGTCCCTCCACCCATCTGAAAGTGAAAGTCGCTCAGTCATGTCTGACTCTTTGAGATCCCATGGACTGTCCATGGAATTCTCCAGGCCGGAATACTGGAGTAGGTAGCCCTTCCCTTCTCCAAGTGATCTTCCCAACCCTGGGATCCAACCCAGGTTTCCTGCTTTGCAGGCAGATTCCTTACCAGCTGAGCCACAAGAGAAGCCCAAGAATACTGGAGTGGGTAGCCTATCCCTTCTCCAGTGGATCTTCCCCACCCAGGAATCAAACCGGGGTCTTCTGCATTGCAGGCAGGTTCTTTACCAACTGAGCTATTAGGGAAGCCCTGATTCATGCATCTAAATCTCAAATATTCTTCAAGACCCTTCTCTTTTTCTTAAGTCCTATATTTGTAATGCAATATCATCCCATTTAGAAAATAATTTTTTATATTCATGTTTATCAAGACCCTACATACCTGCAGAAACTTGCATTAATAGCTTCAGTTGTTCATTGTTTCCTATATCTGTGCCATGTAATTTTGCTTTCCCAACTTGGGCAGGATCACCTGCCCACTCCTTGACTCTGGCCTTGGGTGGATGACTTGCTTTAACTAATGAAGCAGTGTTGTACATTTGAGGATTCCCTCTTGAACCTCTGCCATCACCATGAGGTCATTCCCCTGCCAGCCTGCAGAAGAGAGGGCCACATGGAGCAAAACACCAGTTGTCACACTGAGGCCATCCTCAGCAGTCATCCATTCAAACACCAGACAGTAGGGCAAGTCAGTCACTTGAGGTCAGAAGTGCTGCCTAGCAGACTCCCAGCTCACCTCAGAAGCACAGGCTATAAGGATGAAGTTTTGTGTGTGTTCACAGCATTACTATAGCAGTAGATAATTGATAAAATATCCTACATAGTGTGACCCACGCCTTGCTAAACTTATTTCTTACTCTTGTCGACTTCTTTCATCACTCTCCAGCCATATTGGCCTTCTTTTATTTCCTCTTTTATACCAAGATAATTTTTGGCTTCAGATCTTTGCCCTGTTCCCTCTGTCAGGAGCATCTTCCTTCTCTTATTTGTGGGGGCATCATCATGAGTTTTTTAATGTCTTACTTTGAGATTGCTCCCTTGACCCCACTGCCTAAAGGGGCCTTCTTCCCAGCTATTCCCTATTCCTTTTCACTGTGTTTTCTTCACTTTGCTTGTGATTTTCTCAACTTATTTATTTACATGTTTATTGTCCATCTTCCCCAATGTTCCTGAGGTAGGGAGTTTATTTTTTTTATCCCTAGTATCAAGAATAAGGAGCTTCCCAGGTGACTCTAGTAGTAAAGAACATGCCTGGTAATGCAGGAAACATAAGAGAAGTGAGTTTGACCCCGGGGTTGGGGAGATTTCCTGGAGGAGGTCATGACAACCCACTCCAGGAGAATCCCATGGACAGAGATGCTGGCCGGCTACAGTCCATGGAGTCACAAATTTGAACACGACTGAAACGGCTTAGCACATCAAGAATAGAGTCTGGCACATAACAGACTTTCAATAAATGAGATAAGTCTATGAATAAATTTTTATTAACAGGACAGAGGGGACAAGGTATACAGGTTCTAGAATGTGATAGAGTATTATATTAATTTCCTAGGGCTGCTGAAACAAATTTCCATAAATGCGATGGCTTGAAACAACAGAAATTTACTTTTCACAGTTCTGCAGGCCAGAAGTCTGAAGTCAATCTGTAGTCAGGGCCACACTCCTTCCACAGGCTCTGACATGGTCTTCTACCTGTGTCTGTCCTCTGTGTGTCTGTCCCTAATATCCCTCTGCCCCTCTTTTATTCATGTGATGGCATTTATAGCCCACCAGGATAATCTAGGATTATCTCTTCATTTTCAGATTCTTAAGTTAGTCACATCTGCAAAGATGGTTTTTGATATGAATACATAATTGCATAAGTGAGGGGGCCATTTTTTGGCCTACAGTAAGCATAGATATGGGGCTTTCCAGAAGGCTCAGTGGTAAAAGAATCCACCTGCCAATGCAGGAGACGTAGGTTCATTCCCTGGGTTAGGAAACCCCCTAGGAGAAGAAATGGCAACCCACTCCAGTATTGCCGGGAAAATTCCATGAACAGAGGATGCTGGCAGGCTACAGGCCATGGGATCACTGAAAGAGTCAAGACACAATGACTAAACCAGAAAATATGGACATGATCAACTCAAGCACGTGGGAGGCAGAACAACATAGTTTAAGATCCTGTGCTGTGGAGCCAGAGTGTCTGGGTTTGAATCTCAATTTTGCCACTTATTGTATGCATGTGGCCATGTTATTTAACCTCTCTGCTTAGTTCCTCTCCTGCAAAATCCAGATGACAATGGTTGCTGCTGCTGCTGCTGCTAAGTCGCTTCAGTCGTGTCCAACTCTGTGCGACCCCATAGATGGCAGCCCACCAGGCTCCCCCGTCCCTGGGATTTTCCAGGCAAGAACACTGGAGTGGGTTGCCATTTCCTTCTCCAGTGCATGAAAGTGAAAAGTGAAAGTGAAGTCGTTCAGTCATGTCTGACTCTTCGAGACCCCATGGACTGCAGCCTACCAGGCTCCTCCATCCAAGGGGTTTTCCAGGCAAGAGTACTGGAGAGGGGTGCCATCGCCTTCTCCGGATGATAATGGTAGCCTCTTCAAAAGATTGTTGTGAGAATTGATGGGGCGTGTTATGTGTTTGATGCTTATCATTACAGTTGTAAAGCAACACCTACTGAGCATGTCTGATATGCCAAGCTCTGTTAAACACATTTTTTATCTTAGCTAATTTAATCCTCACAACAACCCTATGAGGTAGAGGCTAAGCTACTTGCTCAAGATCACACATCTAGAAAGTGGTAGAGGTAAGAGTCAAGCTCATAGTCTGTGCTCTTAGCCACTTCATACATAGCTTCTCTGCTGGTGCTGCTATTATTTTACAGTAATTGCTCTGAGATTTCTTTTGGCAATTAATATTTCCAGGAAAACCAGAGATTTATGGAGGATGTGAATTGGAATCAAAACCATGAATCTGTATGGCCTTTTGTAAAAACCACTTTAAAAATTGAAACAACATTTTAGTTTCAAGTGTACAACAAAGTGATTCATACATACATACATATAAGTGAAAGAGAAGTCACTCAGTCGTGTCCAACTCTTTGTGGCCCTATGGACTGTAGCCCATCAGGTTCCTTCATCCATGGGATTTTCCAGGCAAGCATACTGAAGTGGGTTGCCATTTTCTTCTCCAGGGGATCTTCCTGACCCAGGGATCGAACTCAGGTCTCTCGCATTGCAGGCGTACTCTTTACCCTCTGAGCCACCAGGGAATCCCATATATAAAATACTACCATATATAAAATACTAAATGTAAAATGTATATACTCATATAATATATATATTCTTTTTCAGATTCTTTTCAGTTATAGGTTATTACAAGATACTGAATATTGTTTCCTATGCTATACACTAGATTCTTATTGTTTATCTATTTTATATATAGTAGTGTGTAGTTGTGAATCCCCAGCTCCTAATTTATCTCTCCCCCCATCTCCCTGATATCCCTTTGGTAACCATGTTTTTTTCTTTGTCTGTGAATCTGTTTCTGTTTTGTAAATAAGTTCATTTGTATCTGTTTTTTTTTTTTTTTTTTAGATTCCACATGTAAGTGGTATGATACTTGTCTCACTTACTTCACTTAATATGATCATCTCTAGGTCCATCCATGTTGCCTTCTTCAATTTAAGCCTCAATTTTGAAACAAGGAGCTGATGACTTGAGCCAGTCAGGTCCAGGTTTTGTTTTTGCTGACTATAGAGCATCTCTGTCTTCAGCTGTAAAGAATGTAATCAATCTGATTTCAGTATTAACATTTTGGTGATGTCCATGTGTAGAGTCATCTCTTGTGTTGTTAGAAAAGGGTGTTTGCTATAACCAGTGTGTTCCCTTGACAAAACTCTGTTAGCCTTTGCCCTGCTTCATTTTGTACTCTAACGCCAAACTTGCCTGTTACTCCAGATATCTCTTGACTTCTAACTTTTGCATTCCAGTGAAATGCAAAAGGACATTTTTTTTTTTTGGTGTTGATGAAAAAAACATCTTTGATGAAATATGAAGAAAAGGACATATGTCTTTGGTGTTAGTTCAAGAAGGTCATAGAACCATTCAACTTCAGCTTTTCTGGCATCATTGTTCGGGATATAGACTTGGATCACTGTGATGATGAATGGTTTGCTTGGAAATGAACGAAGATCATTGTGTCATTTTTGTGATTGCACCCAAGTACCACATGCATTTCAGACTGTTTTGTTGACTATGAGGGCTACTCCATTTCTTTTAAGGGATTCTTGCCCACAGTGGTAGATATAATGGTCATCTGAGTTAAATTCTCGCATTCCCATCCATTTTAGTTCACTGATTCCTAAGATGTCGATGTTCACTCTTGCCAGCTCCTGCTTAACTGCATCCAGTTTACCTTCATTCATGGACCTAACATTCCAGGTTCCTATTTAATATTGTTCTTTACTTTCACCACCAGACACATCCACAGATGAGCATTATTTCTGCTTTGGCACAGCCTCTTCTTTCTTTCTGGAGCTATTAGTAGTCGCCCTCTGCTCTTCCCCAGTAGCATCCCGGACACCTTATGATCTGGAGAGCTCACCTTCTGGTGTCATATCTTCATGGAGTTCTTGTAGCAAGTATACTGGAGTGATTTGCCATTCTCTCTTCAGGTGGACCACATTTTGTCAGAACTCTCCACTATGACCTGTCCTTCTTGGGTGACCCTGCATGCCATAGCTCATAGCTTCATTGAATTATACAAGCCTCTTCACCACCCCAAGGCCATGATCCATGAAGGATTTACTGCCTTAGACAGTGGAAACTGAAGATTAATCTAGATAATAAGATATTATTTTATGTTTGATCTCTCTAGTGGGGAAATATAAGTATTGTGTCTTGTAATTCACTTGCACATTTATTCATTCAACAAGTGGTTATTATGGATCTAATAATATATGCCAGGCACTGTGCTAGGCATTGAGAATTCAGTAGTGGACAAGATAGCCTCAGACCCTTCTATGTGAAGTTTATAGTCTATTGGGAGAAATCATAATTAAACAATCATATAAATAACTATAATCTGCATAGTGCTGGGTGCATAGTAGCTGTTTAAATGAGTGCTGATTAATTAAGGTGCCCAGTCTTACTTGCTTCTTAGATCCTGACAAATTGTAGTCAAAAAAAGCAATGTAGTAATTCATATTTGAGGTCTACAGACAACAGGAAAAATTTCAGTGCAGTCAATAAGTTTAGTAATATTCAGGCTGTTTTCTGTATTTTTCTTATTTCTGACATAGAGCAAAGATTATGTCAGTTGCCCTGTGGTTTAAAGCCACAGTTATTCTGGGAGTACACAGTGGCCATCACTGAGCAGTAACTGATCCAAAAGAATTCCAGCCAAAGTCTTGCCAATGATGGAAAGAAGTGATGTGCCCTGGAAGTTGCCAAAAAGTATGTTTTTCTTGCTAATGGCAATCATTGTGTCTTTGAAATTCTTCATATGTTGTGATGTGTGCATATATGAATGTTCCCTGTGAGGCAGAGATGGTGCTGTCAGATTCATTCAAGCAGTACTTAACTCTGTATAATTTGTAGCTAATCAGATGCCTAATAAATGTTTCGATGCTGCTGCTAAATCATGTTGCCAATGACATTCAAGAAAGTTCTAGAAGATAAACCATCAAGATTGGCACTTTAAAATTGTTGATTATTTAAATTCCATTTCCTCCTTCAAATTATCAAGGCTTGTTTATGCTATTCAGTTCTAGTACCTCTTCTTTAATATGAAAGGAAATATGAAATGCAATTTCCACCTCTGAGGGTTCTTTTCTTCTTTTTGCAACTTCATTTCAGCTTCTCTAAAGTGGTGGATCTGTGTGTAGTTTTTATTGTTAGATACTGACCCTGCTGATACTCAGAATATTGCTTCATTATTCTCCTTTATATACAGTGTTGAAAACAATGAGTTGGTTCCCTTTCATCCCTCAAAAGGTGATTATTTACTTTCTTTTCTCTAAGTTTCAATATGAATTCATAGATTTAAACATATTTTCTGTGTTTTATTCAATCCATTGAGATTACTATCCAATTTGTAACTCAAATTGTCTCCCCCTTTTTTTTTTGCCAATGGGAGCTTTTTTTATATGAATCTTGAGTCTGACAGCTTTTTTGCTATCTAATGTGACATTCTATTCCAGGTTCATCTTGTACAGGTTTTTCCCCCGACCTGGAATTTGTCATTTCTTCAAGAAGTCTTGAAGTTAGAATTGGAATTTCAGTGCCACAATCTGGGGAGCAGAGATGCTCATTGCTTATGGGCTGATCATTTCTTCTAAAACTCTTCAATGGATAGAACAAATAAAAACAGTATGTTAAATAAAATATCTGATGCATTCATACTGATGCTTCCAGTTAAAATTCAACTATAAGGATTTTTAATTTACCTCTTCTATATTTATCTGTGTCTCCTTTTTTCTTCCTGCTAAAAATCCTAGTTCTTAAGGATACAAAGGATATTAGACTATATCATAATTACTAATTTATTTTAAATTATCTATAGCAATCTCAAAATATTAATCTATTACTAATATTTCTACTACCAATATAATTAGAAGAGTTTTAAAGGTGTATGATTTTTTCCATATGCTCACTCCATTTTTTAATCATTTGTACCCCTATCATTGAAGATCAGTTTTACTGGGTATAAAATTCTTAGGTCACATTTTATTTCCTTGAGCATGTTAGTTATGATTATTTTGACTGATACTCTGTAAACATTTGATGAAAGTTCACAGATGTTCATTAAAAAAATTTTTCTTCAGCCTTCCACAAGGCTTGTGAGACTTAGTTTCTTGACCAGGGATTGAACTCAGTCCCCAGCAATGAAAACTCCAAATCCGAATCACTAGACTGCCATGGACTTCCTCCCCTCAAAATTCTTTTTAATAAATTAGAAATGACATGACAAAGAACATAAGCCAGAAACCAACATCAATATGATAATTAACTTTGAAACATTTCCAGAATTGATGGGAACAAGACTTGATGCCCATTGTTACCGCTATTATTCATCATTGTTCTGGAAATGCTTTAATAACAAGAAACAATATATTCTGGTATTTATCAGAATTCAGGAGACAAAATTGCTGTGGTTCACTGATGATATGAATGTCTAGCTAGAAAGACTACAAAAACCAACAAAAAAGAAACAAATATGTTCAGTATGCTGCTGCTGCTGCTAAATTGCTTCAGTCATGTCCGGCTCTGTGCGACTCCAGAGATGGCAGCCCATCAGGCTCCCCCATCCCTGGGATTCTCCAGGCAAGAACACTGGAGTGGGTTGCCATTTCCTTCTCCAATACATGAAAGTGAAAGTGAAGTTGCTCAGTCGTGTCCGACTCCTAGCGACCCCATGGACTGCAGCCCACCAGGCCCCTCCGTCCATGGGATTTTCCAGGCAAGAGTACTGGAGTGGGTTGCCATTGCCTTCTCCAAAATATGTTCAGTATAATACCTGGCTAATGTCAATATATAAAAACCATCAGTGCTACTATTATATAGGAAAGGGTTAACTCAACAGCCTGGGTTGCTCAAACCCTGTACTTTCCCAAGAAAGGCCCATTTTCAGGACTGGCCTTTAGTTGGTTCCTGGGAGCTGAGATCTTGGAATGTTCTGTCTAATAATATTTTTCTATGCTCAAGGCCTTGAGCCTTGCTATACCTGTTTGTTCAAATAACTGATGCTAACAATGTGATTTAGGATGAACACCTGCTTTCTTTATGGGGTCTGGAACTTGGGTAACAAATCTGTGAGGCAATGCTATATGTCTACATGAATGACCCCAGTAAAGAATTCAAGCATTCAAGCCTGCTTAGGATGACTTCCCTGATTGGCAACACTTTGCGTATGGTTGTCATACATTGTTACTGGAGAAATTAAGTAGGTTCAGTGTGGCTCCACTGGGAGGGGATATCTGAAACTTTGAGCCTGGTTTCCTCTGAAAATGCCCCATATGATCTTTCCTTTTCCTACTTTTACTCTCTATTCTCTCACTGAAATAAACCATAATCATGGGTATAACAACTTCTGGGTCCTATGTAGGAGTCCTAGTGAACCACTGAGCTTGAGGATGATCTTGGGGACTCCTCACATCTCTGTATATTGGGAATACCTTTATAAAAAATAAGATCCCATTTATCAGAGTGATAAAACAATGCTTAGAGTATATGATGTGAAGTGAAGTCGCTCAGTTGTGTCTGACTCGTTGCCACCCCATGGACTGTAGCCTACCAGGCTCTGTCCTTGGGATTTTCTAGGCAAGGGTACTGGAGTGGGTTGTCATTTCCTTCTCCAGGGGATCTTCCCAACCAAGAATTGAACCTGGGTCTCCCTCATTGCAGACAGATGCTTTACCATCTGAACCACCGGGGAAGCCCCTTTAGAATATATATTCCACTTATAAAACACTATAAAAATTTTTAAGTAGGATAAAGCAAAAGGTAAAAATTTTTCTGAGAAATTTAAGAGAAGACTTGAATAAGGGGAGAGCACTTATGAAAATATCAATTCTCCTGAGAGTATTAAAAATTGTAACACAGTCCCAATTAAAACTATAATTTTTAAAAATTTTGATCTCCTGAGAAAATAGCCTATACATTTTGAAAGAAAGAGTTCCGGGCAAGGCCTTACCTCTAGATAATAAAACTTGGTTTTTAAAAAGCTATAATAATTAAAGTAGTATAGTACCAAGAAAGCCAGGAATAGATATATACATGAATTAAATGGAAAGCTCAGAAATATACCCAGATATTTATTAGAATTTAGTATAAGCTGAAAATTGCATTCAAGTCAATGAGGAAAATTTGTTTTATTTGATGACTGGTGTTAAGAAAATGGGCTAATCTTTTTGGGAAAAGTCAAATTACAAACCTATTAGTCCATTTAGGAAAATCCAGCCCAGATATAAATATTTAAATTAGGAAAAACTAAAGTATAAAAGGACTTGAATAAAACATAAAATGGTTAGATGATCTCATGGTAGGAAAAGACCTATATATAATCCCAAAGTTGTTATACTGTTAGAGAAAATATTTATACCTTGTAAATATTCAAATCTGATTCCTATGGCAGATCTACAAAACTGAAAAGAAGCCATCCCTCCAATAAAGAAATGCAAGTTAAACTCCAGTAAGTTCCTAGATTTTTTCCTACTAGATTGGCAGTGATTTAGAATAATGATAAAGGCTAGGATTAGTGAAGATGTAGGTAAATATGAATTTTCATATGCTGTCAGTGGAAACATACTGATACAGGATTTCTGGGAGTAATTTGAAAATCTGTATCAAATACCAATGTGTATTTTTTACTATTCCACATCTAGAAATCCTTTCTAAGGGTATCATCAGATATGCCACGAGATATACACAAAATCTGTTTGACAACCTAAAGGTCCATCGAGATGAATGGATAAAGAAGATGGGGTATATATATACACGCACAATGGAATATTACTCAGCCATAAGAAAGAATGAAACAATGCCATTTGCAGCTACATGAATGGACCTAAGGATTATCACACTAAGTAAAGTAAGTCAGAAAAAAAAAAAGACATGTTCCATATATCACTTATATGTGGAATCTAAAATATGATAAAATGAACTTATCTACAAAACAGAAACAGACTCACAAACAGAAAACAGATTGTGGTTGCCAGAGGGAGGGGGGGAGTGGGGGTGGGTTAGACTGAAAATTCAGGGTTAGCAGGTGCAAACTATTATACCTAGAATGGAAAAACAACAAGGTCCTGTTGTATAGCACAGGGAACTGTATTCAATATCCTGCAATAAACCATAAAGGAAAAGAATATGAAATCAAATTGTAGTACAATATACATATAACATGGACTTTCCTGGTGGCTCAGATGGTAAAGAATCTGCAATGTGGGGGACCTGGGTTCGATTCCTGGGTTGGGAAGGTCCTCTGGAGAAGGAAATGGTAGCTCACTCCAATATTCTTGCCTGGAGAACTCCACTGACAGAGGAGCCTGCAGTCCATGGGGTTGCAAAGAGTCAGACAAGACTGAGTGACTTCACTTTTATTTTTCACCTCTGAAAAAAATGTGTTTTGAAAACTTATAAACTGTTTAAAATGATTATAAATAGGAAATTGGCTAAGCAAATTATGATACAATATTGTCACCAAGAATGATGTTGTAGGTATGTATTTGTATACATAGAAAGATGTTTTTAGTATATTATTTAATGGAAAAATGATAAAACCATTATAAGACAGCTTTTAAAAACTATAAGCATATATTTGTGTGTGTGTGTGTGTCTAAAATATTATACACTAAAATATTCAGTGTTATTTCTGGGTAGTAGGATTATATATATTTGTGCTTATCTGTATTTTAAATTTTCTATAGTAAATCTTTTACATAAAAACAATAAACTGTAAACAAACCAACCCTCCTCTATTCACTTTAATCGTATCAGGATTCATATAAGGGATGTGCTTTAATGTAGAGATTGGTAACTCATATAGTTTTATTCCTGGCCATCCTGTTACTGATTCTCAGTGATTCCACAATTCTAGATTGAGACTGCCCTCCTCCTGTACTGAGGCATAGTTTGATCTACTCCCTAGACTGTCAACATTCCTGATTTGTCAGTGATCCTTTCATCATGATGCTAGAATTCCCCACATCTGATGATTGCCCTATGGTCAGTTTTGTTTGGACATTCTCTTCTTCAGAGAGCAGTTATAGATAGTTATGACTGCTCATGATAATATTTACAAAGATTTGAATGAAAGACATTTTTATCTCTTCAATATTGGTGGTAAGGGGAGATTAAGAATCTGAATCTAATGCACCAGACTTGCCCTAGTTAAGCTCTTTGGAGAAACATCTAGGTTATATTGGTTATGGGGTTTCTATCAGATGATATAAGGTGACCTGGGTCCCAGTATTTCCACAATAAAGATGTTCAGTAGGACTTGAGGAGTATCTCATTCTGAATTTGGCTTGCTTGCAAATGACTCCCTTTACAATTCCTAAGAGAGAGTCTCTGGCTGGGTCAGTATGATGTTTGTTTATTAAACAAAAGTTCATGGCAACTTCAAATGCATTTTGACTTTGTATTTAGCCACACTGTGGATTTCTGTATGAGCAACTTATCATCATAGTGATGAAAAATGAGACAGTGCTAGTGATGTTGTGGTTACAATTGCCCTTTTCATCCTTGATTTTCTGGGGAGTCGGTCTTCCTTGAAACTCTCTCTTGACCGTCAATATGGAACTCTGAGCTCTCATTGATGGAGCTGATCCCTGAGCTGGCGTGCACCCAAGCCAGGAATAGACTGGAGTACACTTATTGAGAATGACACAGTTCTTGATTACATGTCTGATCCATGGATTACATTGTCTTCACCACAGCAAATGGTTCTGCCATGAAATCTTATTTCTCCTTCCTTTACTCTCTCTGCTTCTTTCCCTCATACAATACTACTCTGTCCCCAGGGGTCTGTAGATTTCAATGAGTCTTCCAAGTCCAAAGGCTTAAATCTGGGCACCTTTCTCTTTTCTATCCAGTTATTTTTCCGAGGTGGCATTGAGGATGTTACCATGTTTGTTTAATTCTTAGTTATGATTGTTATGATGGGTAATAGCTATTTTATTTCAAGTCTGAACTTAAATTACTGGCTTGCTTTTTTCATTATGCTATGGTTTTTAGAAACATTGCACTCCAGCTTTGCCACTGGATGTTTTAATCTTGTGGTAGATATTAGGAGAATAGAATATAAGAGAAGCCTTCAGAGAAAATTAAAAAAAAAAAAATTAGTTCCAGAGTTGACCGCCTTGCTATTCCTATCGAGGCCTACCTTCTCTCCCTGCAGTTAGTCACCACACTTGGAGGGCTGCTTCTCACACTGGCACCAAGGAGGTCAGTTTTTCCACTCTCTCCCCCAGAAAAGATCAGGAAGTGCCATAAGGTTCATGAAAATTTAAGCTTGAAGTTTAGAAAACTCAAAACAACCCAAACCCTCAAACATTCAGTTTGGTTTGAATCTTGGACAAAGGTTTGCTATGCAGCCAGTGGAGTCATTCCAGTTTAAGGGCTGTAGTAACTTCATTTCAGGGCTAGTGACGGGGAAATTATGAAACCATAACTTGGATCTTATTTTAACAAAACCAAGAAACAAAAACACTTACTGGGGAATCTGCATGGGAAAAGGGGCCTACCTAACCCGAACTGGTGCTATTTCACTGTGGCAGCTCCTCTTACTATAGGAATTATGAAACCGTTCTTTCCAATTCCTTCAGAGAAAGCTGACTTTTGAAAGCAATTGAGTTGCCTGCATCCAATTTATAAGCCTCTTGTGCACAACAGGGAAAGATCTTTCATAGGTGATTAAATCCAACAGGGTTCAGCCTGTCATAGTGATCTCCCATCATGGTCAGTTTTCATTTCAAAAGTCATCCCAGGAGAACAACTGTAGTTCTTTACCTAGCTGACTTCTGAAACAAATTTTCCACTTTAAAGAGAGCCCAATAATTTAGACCCTATCCTCCTTGGATACCACTTATTTATTCCAGGGATAAGAATTCAATTTAATGACTGTTTCTTTAGTGGCTTTATTATATCCAGTACAGAAGAATGTATTTCAGGCAAGGGTATGTAACATAGAAAAAAAAAATATATGGTTCTCAAATATCTAATGGACCAGTCTATAATCAGCAATGAAGACCTCTTAGAACAAAAACAAATACAAAAAAGGATTCATTCTGCAATAATTTAGAAAGCTTAAGTTGATTTCTAAACTTACCCAATAGAGTATCTCACCTTGTTTATAGCTGTTCACTTAACAAATATGGCAAAGCAAAAATGAGGTCAAGCCTCAGGCTGTGCAGATGTAGAAGACAGCCTGGAGGGACAAAGAGTCAAGAGGGGCCTGCTGAATTTCTGAAGTACACAATCTCAAAGGATTTTAGGAAGATTTGGGGCCTCAGTGTGCTCAGAGATACCGAGAATTTAATAAAGTATGCCTTTTCTTATTTAGGTAGAGACTTTGACTTGGCCCATTAGTGACTAAGTTGACAAAGTTCCAGTTGGCAAATAACATAAATATTCCCCAAAGTATCCATATTCTTATCAAACTGGATGGTTCTCTTAATTGGGAATGTATTTCGTTAGCGATTTTAGTTCGATTACATTAGGCATTCCCCATCCTTTTAAGTGATTGTTTCTGCTATTACATGGAATCATGTTACTGTGAAATTTGAACTAATTCACATGAAATCAGATATGCATCACAAGCTGATGAGCTGTGGTTAATATTTGTTGTAACTTGAAATTTTTCTATTGGTGTTTCTGTTAAAATATCACTCTGTAATGACATCAATAATTAACTCCTTTTCTTCTTTATGTTTGAACTTTAGAACTACAGGAAGCAAATCTGCTTCTCAGAATGTAAATGCTGCTGCTGCTGCTAAGTCACGTCAGTCGTGTCCAACTCTGTGTGACCCCATAGACGGCAGCCCACCAGGCTCCATTCCCTGGGATTCTCCAGGCAAGAATACTGGAGTGGGTTGCCATTTCCTTTTCCAGTGCATGAAAGTGAAAAGTGAAAGTGAAGTCGCTCAGTCGTGTCTGACTCTTTGTGACCCCATGGACTGTAGCCTACCAGGCTCCTTCGTCCATGGAATTTCCCAGGCAAGAGTACTGGAGTGGGTTGCCATTGCCTTCTCTGAATGTAAATACATCTAGTTAAATTTTCAAAATTTGGAGATTCCCTAGAACTATTTTCTGAACAAATAGTGATACTGTAATGTTTACAGTTTAACAGTGGAAATATAGGAGCATAACATTCTTTAATAATTGAGGATTTAAATTTTTGGTACTGAATATTTATCAAAGCTATTAATAGGCAATCAATAAATAAGTAGAGCCCTGTGCTCAAAGAGTGAACTGATGGTTGAGAAAATGAAATAAATATAAGTGTTAAATGCCTACTAAGTGTCAGGGACAGTCAGTTCTAAACAAGGAAATAATCATTTCCAGATGGAGATGGTCAGAGGATTCATGGAAAATACAGGATTTGTGTTGGCCTTTGTGGTTGTGGTTTAGTCACTAGGTCATGTCTGACTCTTTGTGACCCAATGGACTGTAGCCCACCAGGCTCCTCTGTCCATGGAATTCTCCAGGCAAGAATACTGGAGTCGGTAGCCATTCTCTTCTCCAAGGGATCTTCCCCACTCAGGGATGGAACCTGGGTGTCCTGCACTGCAGGTGAATTCTTTACTGACTTTGAAGGTTATACAGATTTGGAGTAAAGTAAACAGGTTGTTTCAGATGTGAGGAATCAGAGCATCAGAGACTTGAAAATACAGTATAGAAGGGGAGAATTACTGTAAGAGAATAGTGGGAATTAGAGCTTGAAAGAAAGGGTAAAATCAGATTTTGGAAGGCTAGCCAAAGACTCTGGGTTTTATCCAATAGATACAAGGAGTTATTCTATATTTTTGAAATGGGAAATGAAATAGTGAAGTAATGTTTTAGGAAGATAATGCTGGTAATAATAGGTTGAATAGATGGAAAAGGAAGTGGTTGAAGGCAGAACAATTGGTTAGAAAACCCTTTCACTGGCCTAAAAAATGATAAAAGTCTGGTATACAGTAGTAGAAAGGAAAATGGAGAGGAAAAACATCATTAGGAAGAGAAAGAGAAATCAATACAGCTGTGAGATTATATGATGTGGGAAGTAAGGGACAATTTATGATGTCATCTTTTGGCTTAATGTGTGATTTGAGACCTGGGTATCAGAATGGTTGCAAAACATTTCTCATGTTCATAAATGAGAAATGTGAAAAGTAGCTTAGGTTGGGGTTGGAGGAGAAAAATAGGTTTTGTTTTAGATTTGTTGCTTTTGAGGTGATGGCATACTCTTTAGTAAGCAGTTGGAAATGCAGGGCTCAATTTTGTGAGAGACAGAGATAGACAGACAAAGGTTGGGACTAGTAATAAAGATTTTGATATTGTCTGTATGTAAGTAACAGTTGAAGTTGGGAAGATATATTTTAGAGGAGGATCTGTACAAGCAGTACAAGTTGAGGAATTATCTCCTGGAACACTGATTTGGAGTAGGTTTATGTGCAGAGCCTACTATTTGCCTCTGGAATGATATTTTCTTTTGCGATGTCAAACTCAGAAGATGTATTCTTTTTAACATGCATAACATGTCTAGGAGATAACTTTATCAATTTGTGTCCTGGTCAAATAGGATTAAAAATTCAACTCAATGAAAATATTTTTATAAATGTTTCTCCATGTTTCTGCCTCTGATAACTTTTCTGAACTTGTTCAAGTCATATAGCTAGTTTGGGGCTAAAAATTTCTCATTTGTAAAATAAGAGTGTTGACTAGAATTCTCAGATAACCTCTAAGGTTCCTTCCAGTTCCTCAATCCTAGTGTCAATTTCTAGGGTATTTCTCTAGTGTCGGTTTCTAGGGTATTAAGCTGATTGACTTGAGTCTTACCAGCAGGGAGCAGACTATTCCACAATTTCTTGAGGGCATAGCTATCTCTTTGGAGGACTGATGGTCTAGGGGGTGTTCTTAGTAGTGTTCCTAAATCCACATTATCTTGGAAAATGTCTTATATTTATAATCCTTTTAGAGGTCTTTTTCAATCTCCAGTAGCTGGATATCAAGCAAAAATCTTTGAGTTAATGAAAGCTGTTTGTGACGAATTAGTTATTCAGGAGACATAAGAGATGTGGATTGATCCCTGGGTTGGTAAGATCCCCTGGAGGAGGGCATGGCAACCCACTCCAGTATTCTTGCCTGGAGAATCCCATGGACAAAGGAGCCTGGTGGGCTATGGTCCATACAGTTTCAAAGAGTCGGACACAACTGAAGTGATTTATCTGCAGCAGCAGCTACATGACATGTTTTCTTCTCTACCCAAAGCTTCTCTACTAGGAGAAACTTAAAGGTAGATTCAGTGTTGAGTCCTTCTAGAATTTTAGTTTCAAGAACTTAGTGTAGACTAATGAGTGTATATATATATCTTGAAGTACAGTTGATCCTTGAACAACACAGGTTTGAACTGTGTTGGTCCACTTACACACATATCTTTCAATAAGTAAATTGAAAAAAATTTGGAAATTCACAACAATTTGAAAAATTCACAGGTAAGCCATGTAGCCTAGAAATATTTTTAAAAATAAGGAAAACGTATCTCACAAATGAATAAAATATATGTAGATGCTAGTCTATCCTTACATAAGCATAAGATGAATGGTATTTAATATAAACTTAATAATGTGTTTGTTTTCTTATGTTTTTTTGACTTTTAAATAATTATATCACTGTGTTGTATGCCTCTGGAGAAGCTTATTAGCCTATTAGCACAGATAGCTGTTGTTTTTTATTCTAAATAAGTTTCTAAGACTGTATTATGAATATAGTCATACAGTAGTACTGTATCCCATAAAAATTTATAATGATACAGCCATTAGCATATAAGATACACTCTGTAAAACAGTCATATCAATTATGGGCTACCATAAGAATAAAAACCATAAAGTAGTCATATTGTTGCTTCCTCATTATCAGTTCATGAATTCAGTTATACTTGTAAATATATATGAATTTATCTTGCATATTATGTTTTTATGTTTGATGTTTAGTGTTAGTGATATGTATGATATCTATAGTATTTTGTATTATATAAGACAATATTAATGTAGGTGCTGACAGACAAATGGTTTCATCTGATAAACAGATGAAGTAAACTTACAGTATCAATGAGGTATAGTACAGTACTGTAAATGCATTTTATTCTCCTTATGGTTTTCTAATTAACATATTCTTTCTCTAGCTCACTTTATTGTAAGAAACAGCATATAATACATATAACATATAAAATATATGTTAACCAACTATGTTGTTGATAAGGTTTCTGGTCAAGATAGGCTTTTAGTAGTTTGGTTTGGAGGAGTCAAAACTTGCATATGGATTTTCAACTACATGGGGAGTTAGCACCCTTAACCCCTGCATTGTACAAGGGTCCACATACAGTCATTTTTAGAAGGTTGAGTTCAGTTCAGTCACTCATTTGTCCAACTCTTTATGACCCCATGGACTGCAGCACGCCAGGCCTCCCTGTCCACCACCAGCTCCCAAAGCTTGCTCAAACTCACGTCCAAGTCAGTGATGCCATCCAGCCATCTCATTCTCTGTTGTCCCCTTCTCCTCCTTCCTTCAATCTTTCCCAGCATCAGAGTCTTTTCCAAGGAGTCAATTCTTCACATCAGGTGGCCAAAATATTGGAGTTTCAGCATCAGCATCAGTCCTTCCAATGAATATTCAGGACTGATTTCCTTTAAAATTGGCTGGTTGGATCTCCTTGCAGAATAAGGGACCCTCAAGAGTCTTCTCCAAATCCATAGTTCAAAAGTATCAATTCTTCAATGCTCAGCTTTTTTTATAGTCCAACTTTCACATCCAAACTGGGAAAACCATACCTTTGACTAGATGGACATTTGTTGGCAAAGTAATGTCTCTGCTTTTTAATATGCTGTCCAGGTTGGTCATAGCTTTTCTTCCAAGGAGCAAGTATCTTTTAATTTCATGGCTACAGTCACCATCTGCAGTGATTTTGGAGCCCCCCAAAATAAAGTCTGTCACTGTTTCCATATCTATTTGCCATGAAGAGATGTGAAGTGGAAGTGCTGCACTCAATATGCTAGCAAATTTTGAAAACTCAGCAGTGGCCACAGGACTGGAAAAGGTCAGTTTTCATTCCAATCCCAAAGAAAAGCAATGCCAAAGAATGCTCAAACTACTGCACACTTTCACTCATCTCACACGGTAGTAAAGTAATGCTCAAAATTCTCCAATCCAGGCTTCAACAGTACGTGAATCATGATCTTCCAGATGTTCAAGCTGGATTTAGAAAAGTCAGAGGAAGCAGAGATCAAATTGCCAACATCTGCTGGATCATGGAAAAAGCAAGAGAGTTCCAGAAAAACATCTATTTCTGCTTTATTGACTATGCCAAAGCCTTTGACTGTGTGGACCACAACAAACTGTGGAAAGTTCTGAAAGAGATGGGAATACCAGACCACCTGACCTGCCTCTTGAGAAATCTGTATGTGGGTCAGAATGCAAGTTAGAACTGGACGTGGAACAACAGACTGGTTCCAAATAGGTAAAGGAGTACGTCAAGGCTGTATATTGTCAACCTGCTTATTTAACTTATATGCAGAGTACATCATGAGAAATGCTGGGTTGGATGAAGCACAAGCTGGAATCAAGATTGCCGGGAGAAATATCAATAACCTCAAATATGCAGATGACACCATCCTTATGGCAGAAAGCGAAGCAGAACTAAAGAGCCTCTTGATGAAAGTGAAGGAAGAGAGTGAAAAAGTTGGCTTGAGGCTCAACATTCAGAAAAGTAAGATCATGGCATCTGGTCCCATCACTTCATGGGAAATTGATAGGGAGACAGTGAAAACAGTGATAGACTTAATTTTGGGGGGCTCCAAAATCACTGCGGATGGTGACTACAGCCATGAAATTAAAAGACGCTTACTCCTTGGAAGGAAAGTTACGACCAACCTAGACAGCATATTAAAAAGCAGAGACATTACTTTGTCAACAAAGGTCTGTCTAGTCAAGGCTATGGTTTTTCCAGTGGTCATGTATGGATGTGAGAGTTGGACTATAAAGAAAGCTGAGGGCCAAAGAACTGATGCTTTTGAACTGTAGTGTTGGAGAAGACTCATGAGAGTCCCTTAAGGAGATCAAACCAGTCCATCCTAAAGGAAATCAGTGTTGAATATTCATTGGAAGGACTGATGCTGAAGCTGAAACTCCAATGCTTTGGCCACCTGATGTGAAGGACTGACTCCTTGGAAAAGACCCTGGGAAAGGTTGAAGGCAGGAGAAGGGGACAACATGGGATGAGATGGCTGGATGGCATCACTGACTCAATGGACATGAGTTTGAGTAAACTCTGGGAATTGGTGATGGACATGAAAGCCTGGCATGCTGCAGTCCATGGGGTTGCAAAGAGTCAAACATGACTGAGCAACTGAACTGAACTGAAATGAACTGAACTGAACTAATGGGACCGGATGCCATGGTCTTAGTTTTTTTAATGTTGAATTTTAAGCCAGCTTTTTCACTCTCCTCTTTCACTTTCATCAAGAGGCTCTTTAGTTCCTCTTTACTTTCTGCATAAGTATGGTGTCATCTGCATATCTGAGGTTATTCATGTTTGTCCTGGCAATCTTGATTCCAGCTTGTGCTTCATCCAGCTTGGCATTTCCCATGATGTACTCTGCATGTAAGTTAAATAAGCAGGGTGACAATATATAGCCTTGACGTACTTCTTTCCCAATTTGGAACCAGTCCATTGTTCCATGTCCAGTTCATTGGTAATCTAGCAAAATTGCTTCTTGACCTGCATACAGATTTCTCAAGAGGCAGGTCAGGTGGTCTGGTATTCCCATCTCTTTAAGAATTTTACACAGTTTGTTGTGATCCATACAGCCAAAGGCTTTGATGTAGCCAATAAGGAAGAAGTAGATGTTTTCCTGGAACTCTTTTGCTTTTTCTATGACTCAACGGATGTTTAAAAGGTTGGAGACATGCAATTCAGCAAATTTTAAGTATCTTCTAGGCATAATAATAAATAAATGTACGAAGATGAATAAGGAACAATTTCTGTCTTCAAGGAAGCTTACTGGTTCATAGGAGAACCTGGAATGTAAGTAAATACTCCACATGAGTACATGAAAAGGGTAGTAGAGTAGAAGGAAATACTGAGTGTAGGGTGACTGAGATGCTAGCCTCCTGTTGCAAACTGGAATAACTATCTTCTGGTATGTGCTGTTCCTAAATTGCCTGAGCAGGAGGTTGTTAGTCACTATCCTTCAAGTCTTGGGTCTAAAGTAGGTGATTGATTTATTTTGAGCAAATGTCTATGAAAGCTTTTAGTCTATCTTAATAATCAACTTAGATCACAGCATATTGTTTGTGTGAGATATGCAAAAGGACTGACACACTGAAAATGATTGACTAGTTATAAATAGACACTACATTTTTGGCAAGATGCAGATGAAAGCTTTTACGAAGTTATACAGTTGTGGCAAGATATTGTCAACTGTTGTACTAGTATTCAGATCATTGGAAAATCACATCAATATTGTCAGTATACTACTTAGCAGACAGGCATGCTGACATAAACAAGTTATCAAGCTGTAGACTAAACTGAAGACCTATAAAAGAATGATGCTTTATAGAACATTCTATGAATACCATATTTGTTCTGGATGAGTGTCATTTTTAGATTTCCTGTGTTGAATTTAACATAAAGGTGACCAAGTTATATTTATAAATAAATATATGACATTTATGTCATTCAGAGTGCTTGCTAAAATATTCTTGTTCTATAATGTCACTCATCTGAAAGATAACTATGTTTTCTGGTAGTGAAAGGTATTCTTTCCTGTTTGGTGCTTCTACATTCTTTTTCAATTTAACACATCAAAAGACAGAAATTAGAATATTGAGGATAAATAGTCATAGGTGCACTGACTAAACGTCCGGATGTAAAGAGTAATTGAAAGCTATGTAGCCTGGAAAGTGATCTGGGGGAGGCAATTATAAACTTCAGCTCATTATGAAAGTCTTTGAATGATTTGATTCTTTAATGTAGGGATAAATCTCTCTAAACTGTGATAAAAGTTCTGATTCCAGATTTGTGTCACTAGTTTTTGAGTGGGAGCAACACTTTTCACTTTCGTGCATTGGAGAAGGAAATGGCAACCCACTCCAGTATTCTTACCTGGAGAATCCCAGGGATGGGGGAGCCTGGTGGGCTGCCATCTATGGGGTTGCACAGAGTCTGACACAACTGAAGTGACTTAGCAGCAGCAGCAGCAGCAGCAGCAGCAGCAATCCTAAAAATGACTTCCAAGATGTGTGATCTGAATGAGGGCATCAACAAAAGTCTAAGCCACCCATAAGGTATGTTTCCATTGGCTCTAAACCCCCAGACCCAGCCCTGAGTGACTTTGTATATTGTGTTTAAAGAACCCTTGTTAAAATGAACTGTATTATCTGGCAGGAGTAACATATGAATAATACTGGCTAACATTCAAGTGCCTAAATCTTAGTTAATACTTACCATACCTTTATGAAGTTGATACTACTGTATTTAAACATTTTAAGATTCACTCCCCCCAACACACATTTTCACAGTGAAATTAGTATGTATTTTAGAATTAATGGTGTCTTTACTAGCATAATTTAGAACATATTCTTTTCTTTTACAAGCCTTGGAGCTTGTCAAATCATGGTGAGACTGACAAGAGACGGCATCATAGATTAGATGAAATATGGTATTAGCCACCACTCCACTTCATCCAACTTTACCTAAAAGAAAATTGGGACATGAAGCTAAGTAAACTGTTCAAGATCACAGAACTGATAAGTATTTGAGCCAGGATTCCACACAGATATAATTAATTCAATCCAGGACTGATGTTTACAACCACACCTTTCTGCCTTCTGGTAATCTAGCAAAATTGGTATATCTGAAAAACTATCCTCACAAAGCTGCACTCTTTGGACAGTGGAGATGGGAAGAAAAGGAATTTATAAAGGACCACAGTGGACTGTTCAGTGAAGGAGTACAATAGAGGACCCTTCGAAGCCAGGGTAATTATGAGCAAAACAGACCCTGAGAGGACAGGAAAGCTACAGGAATGTTGGGAAACCCTGAAGGTGATGAAGGTGAAGGTCATTCACTTCATTTTTTGTCCAGGGCCAGAACTGTGTATGCAAAAGCTTCTAAATGGGATGCAGAAAGAAAATCCCTATGTAACAGGGAGTTATTTATCTGTATCTCTCATCTGTATCTCTACATTTACATCTATACCGATCATGTGTGCTAAGTCGCTTAAGTCGTGTTAGACTCTATGTGGCCCCATGGACTGCAGCCTGCCAGGCTCCTCTGTCCATGGGATTCTCCAGGCAGAATACTGGAGTAGGTGCCCATGCCCTCCTCCAGGGGATCTTTCCAACCCAGAGATCTAATCCATGTCTCTTAACGTCTCCTGCATTGGCAGGCAGGTTCTTTATCACTAGCGGTCACATGGGAAGCTCATCTGTACTTATACCTATATCTATTATTTGAAAGAGAGATTTGTATTGGGCTTTTTTTTTTTTTTAAAGGAAATGTTACATTATTAGCAAACATTAGGAGGGGAGTTTGGGGAAGAATGGATACATGTATATGTTCCTACATGTAGGAAGAAACAGCCGAGTTCCTTCGCTGTTCACCTGAAACTACCACAACTGTTAATCGGCTATACTCCAATACAAAATAAAAGTTTTAAAAGCAACTAAATATTTTTTAAAAATATTTTCTTATCCTACATTTAGATTTTATAACTTTATGTTATTCTTTCTTTTTTATTATTTGCTTATTTTATTTTCACAGTGCCTAGCATAGTTCAATGTAACTTGAAGCTCAAATATTTATTTAATAAATGAAACATAACTTTCTCTCTTGCTGCAAATACTACATGGACTCTTGGAAGCCTATCTGGGTGAGAAGAAGGATGCTTTGAGTGGGGGTGGGACACCTCTGAAAGGGTTTTATCAGCTGCAGTAATAACAAAGAGTACTGTAATTTCTCATCCTGCTTGTCAAGAAATGAGGTAAGCAGATTAAAATCAGTTAGGATCTAGCATTGCTGCTCTACCTCCAAAAGTAAAGATGAGCCAAGGAAAAGACAATCCAGTGGAAATACTCTGTCATTACTCCCTGTCAACTCCAGTGAGCAATCGCATAAACATGACACACAGCAACACACACACACACACACACACACACACATATAAATTTTTGTATTTTCTTTTGCCTTTGTGTCTAGTCATCTCAAATGGGTCGACTCATGTTTTGGCTAATATAACCAAACCAGACTCTTTGGCTCAGCTCTACCTGCAAACTTTCTGGCCTGTTTGGGTATAGTGAAGTGGTTTGAGTTTCTGAGAACAAATAATTAGCTCTAAGAGAAGGCCAGGGTTATACAAAACCCATTCATTTCTGCCTCTGTGGGTTCTGTAATGCTGTTGAAAGGAAAACAAAGTTAGATTAGGACAGTGCTTGGCTACATGGGCTTCATGAGATTTTTTTCCATTTAGTGTTATCAGAACATGTATTTAATTATTGTTGTTCTAGACTTGATAAGCTTAGGGATTCGTATCTTTAAATTACATCTCCCTTAATGAACCACATACAATATCTTAGTGTTGGTGTGGACCGGAATGCTGACCTTGTCTTTTTTTATTTAGTTTCATCCATTGGGCTTTAAAGATAGATGAAGTTTCAAACTAGGTCTAAGAGTATCATCAACTCAAAGAGACTGAGACTATAGTTGCTTATTTTATTAGCTTTACTCCACCATTTTTCTGCATCTTTTCATTTCATTTTCATTCCATAAAAACATCAGATATTTGTGTTGATGTTTGGGGAGAACAGTCAGTTACAGTACAGACTGATGGAGACCACTGACCCTGGTAAGTGAGTTTTGATGACCAGGGGGAAATGATTGGGCCAAATATAAGACTTCTTTCCATAGTGTTCATGGTGATAGTGTTTAAACCATTTTTAAGTAGTTTTAAAATGTGGTAGAACATAAATCTCAGTTTGTAGGTATTTTTTCTTTATCAGGGACAGAGCATCTATAAATTCTGCTCTATTAATCGTTCAGTTCAGTTCAGTCCAGTCTCTCAGTCGTGTCCAATTCTTTGTGACCCCATGAATTGCAGCACGCCAGGCCTCCCTGTCCATCACCGACTCCTGGAATTCACTCAAACTCAGGTCCATCGAGTCAGTGATGCCATCCAGCCATCTCATCCTCTGCCGTCCCCTTTTCCTCCTGCCCCCAATATATTCAAGCTCTTTTCCAAATCATGAATCACCTGACTACAATCACTTATTCATATATACTCTCTCAAATAACTTACAGTGAATTGCATGAGAGTTGGACCATAAAGAAAGCTGAGCACCAAAGAATTGATGCTTTTGAACTATGGAGTTAGAGAAGACTATTGAGAGTCCCTTGGACTGCAAGGAGATCAAACCAGTCAATCCTAGAGGAAATCAATCCTGAATATTCATTAGAAGGACTGATCCTGAAGGTGCAACTCCAATACTTTGGCTACCTGATGTGAAGAACTGACTCATTGGAAAAGATCCTGATCCTGGGACAGATTGAAGGCAGAAGGAGAAGGGGACGACAGAGGATGAGATGATTGGATAGCATCACCAACTCTATGGTTATGAGTTTGAGCAAGCTCTGGGAGTTAGTGATGGACAGGGAGGCCTGGCATGCTGCAGTCCATGCAGCTGCAAAGAGTCAGACACAACTGAGTGACTGAACTGAACTGAACTGAACTGAACTGTGTGTGTGTTCATGTACCCAGAGGCAACTGCTAATATTATTTTTATAGAAATTATATACATTTAATTTCTCAAATAAAGCACCTGTAGCCTACCAGGCTCTTTCCTCCATGGGATTCTCCAGGCAAGAGTACTGGAGGGAGTTGCCATTTCCTTCTCCAAGGGATCTTCCCAACCCAGGGATTGAACCCGGGTCTCCCACATTGCAGGCAGATGCTTTAACCTCTGAGCCAGCAGCTCACAAATAAGGCATAGCCTTGTCTATTAAGCTTGAGGCAGGTATTTAAGAAGGTAGGAAGGACTTTTCTCATACTCAAGCTCAGAACTCATGTCTAGGTGAAATGAAGTAGAAACAACCTTCCCAAATGGTGGGGCTTTTCATTTCCTAAGCAGGAGCAGAGAGGGAGTGGTGGTCAGCTCAGTGGGCCAACTTTCTGCTTCTGATCTCATTTATCAGATGATGTTTTAGGATTCAGGCTTCCCTGGTGGCTCAGTGGTAAAGAATCTGCCTGCCAATGCAGGAGACGTGGGTATGATCCCTGGGTCACGAAGATCCCCTGGAGAAGGAAATGGCCACCCACTCCAGTATTCTTACCTAGGAAATCCCATGGACAAAGGAGCCTGGTTGGCTACAGTCCATGGGGCCACAAAGAATCAGACATGACTTGGTGACTAAACAACAATAACAACAATTCTAGGATTTAGTGACTATCAGTATCACCTATGAGCTATTAACAGAATTGAAAGTTTTGTACCAGTGAGGCGGGAGAAGACAGACAATAACACTAGTAGCTGCTCACATTATGAAACAGGGTTACGAGGTCAGAGGAGGGTAAGAATAGTCTGAGGAATATATAAAAGTTAACTCCATAGTCATTATTCCATTCCCACCCCCAAATCAATTTTTTTGTAATCATGATTCTTTAAATTGAAAATAAGAACAAAACTCTTGTAAGACATTGGTTTAAAACCCAGTACTTGGGTAAGTGAAAGAAGGTGAGAAAACACCAGATGAAAAAAGTTTGGAGTTGAACACTGGACATATTCCTTCATGGCACAAGAGCAGGGTTATAACTCTTCAATGGTGTTTTGGTAACTTTGGATTTTTAATTTCCATGTGCTTATTCTTTTTTTTTTTTCTTTGAAATGCCAGAGAGCATTGCCTGGGCCCTTCAACATCTGGCTTGGTCATAACATAGTAGTCAGACTGGGATTTGTACTTTTCATTGGAATACTGAAAATTTACAGTTAGGCAAAGATCAGAAGGGCAGTCTCATTGGAGCTAAGCCAATGTTGGTCATTAGCCACATGAACACAGCCAGATCTTTCACCAGAAAGACACACATGATGAGTTTTGGGACCATGTTGACCATGTTGATAGGGTTATTCTCATAATTATGGAAAACTTCTAAAGATAGCTCTATTGCATGGCCTTTTGAATTTTGTACAGCTTGGATGACAAACTTGTAGACCCTGAAATTGATAGTGAAAAAGAGGGAAGCCAGGATGATATAAGAAGCCACACTGATGATACTGAAATCTCCAGGGTAAGGAGCACTATCAGTGTGGGGCAAGATCTAAGCTCAGCTTTCTTCACATTGTGCCAGAAAATCAGACGGTGTATCGCAAAGGAGGCATCAGAGCATGTTCCCAGGCAATTCCCTCCCATGTCCCCTTCCCTCATTAGTGGGCAAGGAGGGTTGGGCCCCAGAGGATGAAGAGGAGTTAGATGGGATTGACAGGCTTCCAATGGCTCTACCATGAGCTTTTCCAAGAAGGGCAGGGGAAAAAGCAGGGAAATAAAATAATCACTTTGTCAGCTCCCCCAAGTGCCTTTGCTCCTTCTAATTCATGCTTATGCTCTGACTACTAGTGATGTTTTGATATATAGCGTTCCAGACTTTATTATTTTATATGCTAACTGGAACTTTTCCTGTTTAATATTTCACTTATAATCCCCTCTCCCTTTGCATTTTTTCCCCACTGAAAGGGTTCCTTAATTGTTTTCTTTTGTCTCTCTGCCTCTGCCCTAATCCCATTCTCTTGAGGTAGATTCTAGTAATGTTTTGATATATAGCCTTCCAGACTTCCTCAATTATTTTATATGCTAACTGGAACCATGACTGTTTTCACTGGATGGGACCTTGGAGATCATCTTTCCATCTCTCTTTACTCCCTCCTGCTGCCCTCCTAGCCCTGCCATGGCAGGCTTCCAGAAGATGCATGGGCTAAATGCCCCACCTGAGACACCACCTCAGCCAGTGATTGGCATAACTTGGACTAGAGCCCAGGTATTTCAGTCCTGGTTAAATGACCTTTCTGCTGCATCCCACAATTTAATTTCTTAGCCTGTTTCATGACCTAAAGAAACAGTTTCTATAAGATAGATTCAAGTGGTTTATGGGCAAATTTAGTTTACAAAGTGACCATTCATTTTCTGATGGAAAATAAGCAAATAGACAAACCAACAAACAAACTTCTAACCAAATAGATGGCTATAGTTCACCTCTGTTTTTTCTTTGGCCTTAGTGACTGGCCCATAGGCCCTGTGCGTTGCCTTCCTGGAACAGTTTTCTTATATTAAGATTGTCCTTAAATCCATCGCTCATACAGTCAGCTTTTGGTGCTTCTTCTTCTTTTTTTTTTAATAAACATACTCTTTTTCTTTAAGATTTTTCTAATGTAGACAAGTTTTTCAAAGTCTTTATCAAATTTGTTACAATATTGCTTCTGTTTTATGTTTTGGCTTTTTTGGGTGAGAGGCCTGTGGGATCTTAGCTTCTTGACCAGTGATCGAACCCATACCACTTGCATTGGAAGGTGAGGTATTAACTGCTAGACCACCAGGGAAGTCCCAGTTTTTTGCTTCTTATTCTGTTTTCTTATTGGTCACTTGCTTTGGCCTTGGGTACAGCTCTCCCTGCTTTTTCACAAGTACTTCCAGAAAGGCTAAACTTAAACCAGCCAGGTCATCCAAGTTGCTGACTTCCTGGGTATGTTCAAGGTGTTCCCCGTAAAAACCAGGACTCTCCCCTGGTGTGGGACATCATGTTTCTTATTCATGTACCTTCAACTGAAATTTATAGCTTGAACAGTAAATTCTGACCCACCTTAAACTGCTCATCTTGACTTTTTCTTTAAATTTTTTAACAGCCCTCCCTCTAAGCTTTCTAAGTTCAACTTAAGCACACACCTACATCCACTTTTATAGAGAGTGCACACTTTCCCAAAATAACATTAATGAAAACCTTGGGGTCTCATTCTACCGCCATCCCAAACACTCTCAGAATTTCTCACCCAGCCTACCTAGAAGTCCTAAGATCACTCTTCACACCAGGCCCAGATCTTTGGACTTTGTTCAAAGTCCATCCTGTCTTCTAAGTCACAGTAAACATGGTCATGTTAACTATAGTCAGATCTCTGACACAGACAGAATTTATAGTGATTTTTGGATATGGGGATTCTTTTTTTTTTTTGCCAAGGATCCAATTCAATCAAACTTGAGTTTTCAAGGAAGAGAGCATCAGAGAGTGAATGCCAGAGATATCCACTTTGCAAACATTGTGTGCAATTGTTAGACTGCAAGTGAGCTCTTCTGAGTTTGATGGTGGTGGCTGTGGCTTGGGGGAATCTCTTTCTTTCCCATAAGCCTCTGGCTGTTGTTGTTTCCCGTGTGTGTGCTTGCACGTGTGCTGTGAATGATGTTAAACAAGCATCATTTTTGTTTCATGTGACTGCAGAATAGTGCTTTCATGTTTACCTTTCATATCCACTTTAAGGATGGAATCTGTTTTACAACTGGGACTGCTGCTATGACCAATTCTGTAGCATTGCCTTCAGTTCAGGCACATGCCTCTGAAACCTTAATCACTAACAGATGGCTGCTTTGAATCAAGAATTCCCCTCTCTGGCTACTCAGCCTGAGCAATGAGCTGCCTAACTTGGATCCTACGGGCTTCTTGAGAAACTCCATAGCCTGTATTACTAGCACACTGGTAACAGGCAGAAGATTGATGTTTTCCAGGCCCAAGTAGGACTTTGAAATAATACCTAGCGGTTGTAGAGAGCTATTTATTTTCTCCTCCTTCTACAAGTGTTTTCACATACATGATCTCATTTTACCCTTCAAATAGTCCTTGGAGTTAAGTAGGGAAAGCAGTATTTTCCCCTAGGAACCTGAGGTCCAGAGATGTTAAGTAACTTGCTCAAGGTTACACATTAGCTTTGACTCCTAGTCTGCTGTTACTTCCACTAAAGTGACACTAGTATTTATTTTGTCCTGTGTCAAAATTGTCTAAGGTCTTTTCAGGTGCTGAGTGAAACCAAATTGTCATTCTTACAGCTCAGATTTAATTAAATTTGTAACAGCTTTAGTATTTTTTTGTACCCTCCTCCCTTGCCCAGTCCTTAAATTATAACTAAAAGGCAGTGACTTTGTGTGCCTAAAAGTTATTTGGGGAGCTGTTCAGTAGATCCTGGTTTAGCAGATGGAAGGTGCAGCCTCAAATTTAGTATTTTTTATATAAACCACCCACATGTTTCTGAATCAGATGGTCTCTGTAAATAGTGTTGTAAGAACTAAAGTAAGCACAGCACTTAAGATTTCTAGGCCTCTGTTTCCTCAGTCAAAGAACAAAAGAAACAAGACTAGAATTATTAAATTATCTCCAGAAATTAACTTAGATTCTAATCTAAATTTAACAGTTTATATCGGAATTCCTCTTATGGAAGAAGCAGTATCTGTCTGGAAAAAATACCTTGGAGGGGAAAAGTGAAACCTCCAGGGTCTGAGCTTTCTGGAGAGGGAAAAGAGTAAGAATAGAGGGGAATTTACAGAAAGACATGAAGCTAAGTGCTGATTATGTAAAGAACCAACTGGGGAATCCCTGGTGGTGGGATTACTAGAAAGGACCCCGGTGAAGAAGAGTGGTTGATGTGAAGCTGTTTGCTCTGGGTGCAAGCTATGATCCTTCCTTGTGGTCCTTCTGTATTCAGCTAAGCTGTATTTTATGTGAATGGAGGCTTTTCTATGGGAACTAATGAAGAGACTGAATTTCACTTCTGAATTGACATAATGGAGAACTGAGCAGAAGAGACCATAAGAACTCTTGGTGATTTGAAGAAATCTTGGGGAGAACTCAGGCTAGAATTGCAGGCTTAAACTCACTGCACCTAGCTACCTATGGGATGGGTATGATCAGGTGGCATCTGGTTGAATATACGATAGTTAGCATGAGGACCAGCACCCCACTCCAGTACTCTTGCCTGGAAAATCCCACGGGCGGAGGAGCCTGGGAGGCTGCAGTCCATGGGGTGCGAAGAGTCAGACACGACTGAGTGACTTCACTTTCACTTTTCACTTTCATGTATTGGAGAAGAAAATGGCACCCCACTCCAGTGTTCTTGCCTGGAGAATCCCAGGGGCGGGGGAGCTTGGTCGGCTGCCGTCTATGGTGTCGCACAGAGTCGGACACGACTGAAGCAACTTAGCAGCAGCAGCATGAGGATATTACAGAAAATATTATTTTTTGGAGTACTCTCATGGCTTGAGCTGAACTGGGATGTGATTAGATCTGTCTTAATAAAGGTACATATTGAGAAAGTAAATGTGAACCAGAATATTTGCAAATAGAGTGGGTGAAAGATAAAGAGCCTTCAGAAGCATTTCCAGCTTTGGCCCCAGTTGAAGACTGATTTTAACTAAGATCTAGTGCTTCTGTTCCCTTTCCTATATGCAATATGTAATTGTAGTTCATATGGATAGTTTTAATCTAACAGCCAGAACCAAAAAGAAGAATTTTCTATATCTGGAAATACTTTAAGATCTTGAGAAAGCTTTCTTAGTCTGAAGGAGCAGAGGATGGGGAGATGCAAGGCATTAATTTAAATTCAGAAAAGAACAGACATTTTTACATGAATGTAAAGGGCAAAAAGAGCAAAAATGTCCTCTTTGCAGATAAATATGAATACAGCTATGCTGGCTTTTAAAAAATGGGGCTATGTCCTTATCTGTGGTATGGAAATGGGAGAGTCCCAATTTAGGGGCTTAGATGATAACAGGATTCATTGAGAACACTTATGTTGAATAATTTCAGTCCTCTCAGTAATGAAGTGAATTAGAGTTGGGATTAAAGAAGTTTGTGAGCTTCACAAGAGATCTGGACTAGTTCTGGGAGAAGTAAACTAGGGAGGAAATGATAAATTAATGGCAAGTCTGCCTATTAGTGGCTAAGGTCAAAGAACCTTTACATAATCTTAGACAAACTTCTCAAATAAAAGCTCCCTCTTTTTTATGGGCTTCCCAGGTGATTCTAGTGGTAAAGAACCTGTAAATGCAGGAGATGTAAGAGACTCAGGTTTAATCCTTGGGTCGGGAAGATCCCCTGGAAGAGGGCATAGCAACCCACTCCAGTATTCTTACCTGGAGAATCCCATGGACAGAGGAGCCTGGTGGGCTACAGTTCATATGGTCACAAAGAGTCAGACACGACTTAGCTCACACGCACCACCTTTTTACTGTCACTGAATTCAGTTCTTTCTGAGAATACTGCCCAAGTGGGCTTCCCATTTTCCCCCTCCCTCCTCATCATGGGACTAGGAGAAGCAAGCAGAGAAAATGCCTTTATTTGTCTGGCTGCCTTTTCATTACTTATTCTTGGGATCAGCAAATATTTGGTGAGCAACTACTAGTCTAGGTGTTCTGGGTTAGGTGATGGGGATGCAATTGCAGACAAAACAAAGCCCTCCTGGTGAACTTATTCTAACTCCTTGGATAAAAATACTGCCACTGAAGTTTATGCTGCATGTAAAAATACCACCCTTTCTCTTTCTTGTTGCTTTATTTTTTAACAGATAACCCCTTTGTTGAAGGTTTTGATGTTTTCCGAGTCTGGGTTGTGGGAGGGAGAAGAGCTGAGCATTCTTTGAGCTGTCTCCCCACTCTTCAGATGTGAGAGATCATGCCCTGAATCTCTTTTTTGTAAGCCATTTCCTATCACTGAAAAGACTGAGTGGGCATCCACCACAATTTTTCTCTGGGACATCGTCACGTATTCAGCAAAGTTAACAAAGAATATGATGGCCATACCTTTGGTTTGCGCCTTCCCTTGAGTCTGAGTTTTAACCAGTATTTATTGCTAAGTTGCATATTTTTACCATTTGGTATAGAAAACAATTGCTTTCTCTAACCCTGTAAATCCTCAAATTTCTGAACATATTCTCTTTTATTCCTGCTTATACATCAATCAGTTCTTTTCCAAGCCCCACTCTTTCTGGTAATACCTTGCTGTGTTACTTTGATGTAATAAAATACCACAAACTGGATAACATAACAGAAATTTACTGTCTCACAGTACTGGAGGCTTTCCCTGCTTGTCATTTTGGTAAAAAATATATTATGTTTTATGAGGTAAATATTAAATGTTCCTACATAAACTCTGGCTAGAAAATATTGTATTGGAAGATACACACATCTCTGAGGTTTGGTTATTAAAATCCAAGAGTTGTTTTGTCAGGAACATATTAACTAGGGAGATAGTCTGTGGAATTACTTGGGTAGATTACTACATATAGTAGTCTATTTGTATGTATGTTCATAGTTTTACTCCTATCCAGCCATTCTCCTTTTGATGGTCATTTAGATTGCTTCCAATCTAATTTTTATTAGAAATAATTTTGCCGTTAATATTATTGCATATTTTTGCATATTCATGGATGAACAAAGCTACCTGTAGCATAAATATCTATAAGCAATGTTCATGGATCAAATACTATGTGCATCTCTAATCCTTAGAAATGTTGCTGACTGAGCTTCATAAGGTTGTACCTGTTTACCTGCCTACTAACAATGCATGAGTGGTTGTTTCCCCACATCTCAGTGACGATAGTGTTAGCAGACATTATTTTTTTTGCCACACTGAAGTTAAAAATTACTTCTCCTTGCAGCTGAATTAAAAAAAATATTTTTTTAATAAATTTAAAAATTTATTTTTAAAAGTTTGAGTTACGTTCATGTTTATTCAATCTGGACATTTCCATCTTTACCTTTTGTTTTTTCATTCCTGCCTTCTTTTGATTTGAGTATTTTTCCAATTCCAGTATCTCTTCATTGTTAACTTTATTGCCTTGATGGGTGCTCCAGGTTTGAAACATGCATCTGTAACTTCTAACACTCTTCTGTCAAATAATATACCACTTCACATGTAATGTAAGAAACAACAGTATACTTCCATTTGCCTGTGCTCTTTCATCTTATTGTTGCCATACACTTTACTTCTGGATGTTACAAATTCCACAATACATTATTATGACTTTTACCTTAAATAGACATCTTTTAAATAAATTTTTAAAATTAGATAAAATTTTATATTCATCCATATCTTTATCATTTATTCTTTTCTTCATTCTTTTCTGTAGATCCAACTTTCTACCTGGTGTTATTTTTCTTCTTTCTGAAAAGCTTAATGTTTCTTTTAATACAGATATCCTGGTGATAAATACTTTCAACAACAAGTATATCTTTAACTATACTATGTTTATTTCATCTTTATTTTGAATGATATTTTTTACTGATTGTAGAACTCTATATTGACATGTTTTCTTTTTTCTTTTAGTAGTTTAAAAAATGTTGTTTAATTATCTTCCAGTTTACATAGTTATAATAATAAGTTCAATTATTTTTGTTTTTGTTCCTTTCTTTATCACATAATTTTTTCCTAGCTGCTTTTTTTAAGATTTTTTTTCTTCATCATTGGTTTCCTACAACTTATCAGCTTTCTCCTATCTTTGAAACTGTCTCCAGACTTCATAAAATTTCTTTTCTTACTGAGTGTGTGTTTTGCTTTAAATACTTCAATGTAGTGTTGTTGTTTAGTTAATAAGTTGTGTCTGCCTCTGCTGCAACCCCATGGACTGTAGCCCACCATGCTCCTCTGTCTCTGTGATTTCCCAGGCAAAAATGCTGGAGTGGGTTGCTATTTCCTTCTCCAGGGGATCATTCCCACCCAGGGAGTGAACCTGAATCTTCTGCACTGGCAGGAGGATTCTTTACTACTGAGCCACCAGAGAAGCCCTCAGTGTAGTTTACAATAGCTATTTTAACACACTTATTTGCTAGTTCCATCATCTTTATCGTTTCTGAAACTGTGTCTTTCTAAAACACCTTGTTTATGGTCAAATTTTTGTTTTTCTTGGCATGGCCACTAATTTTGTATTAAACACAGGTTATTGTCTGGTTTACACTGTTGAGTGTTTTTCTTTTATTGTCTTCTTTAAGGAATTGTTAGGCTTTGTTTCAACAGGTGGTTAATTTACTTGCAGATATATTTGATATCTTTGAAGCCCTTCTGAAAACCACTATAATGTATGTTGGGCTTCCTTGGTGGCTCAGACAGTAAAGAATCTATCTGCAATGCAGGAAACCTGGGTTCTATTCCTGGGTTAGGAAGATCCCCTGGAGAAGGAAATGGCAACTCGCTCCAGTATTCTTGCCTGGAGAATCCCATGGACAGAGGAAGCTGGAGGTTGCAAAACAGTCCATGGGGTTGAAAAGAGTCAGACATGATTGAACAACTAAAATAAAATTTATAGTTTATCTAGAATAGTAACTCTGGATCTTCAGTATTTCTTCTAATTCTTTCCTCTTGATTTTCAGCTATTTGTTTCTATTTCCTGATATATGTTATAATTTTTTACTGAGTGATAAGACTTGCATATGAAAAAAATTTAGAAATAATTTGAGGGTCTAAATACTGACCATTCCTTCAGAGAAGATTTGCAGTTGCTTCTGACAGGCAATTTGCTTCAATCCAGCCTGGGACTGAGCTGATTCAAAGATGGATTCCACTGTGAAGACTAATCCATTTCCAATTTGGCTTTAAGATGTAATCTCTCAGGGGACCTAACTAAATGTTGAGCATGTTTATTAGAGTTCCTTCCCTTTTATGGGCCTTGAGGCCCAATTTTTGTCTCTCTATCATCAGTGAACTGCCTAAAGTTTTTCTCTACTTCTTAGGCCCTGTTATGGGCTCCACTGTATCCTTCCTAAAATCATATATTGGGATCCTAACCACTAGTACCTCAGAAGGAGACTCTATTGGGAGATGAAGGAGATAAACCCTTTAAGAAGGTAATTATGTTAAAAATGAAGTCATTACATTGAACCCTAGTCCAATATGACTGCTGTCCTTATAAAATGAAATTAGGACAGAGCCATGCACACAGGGAAAACCATGTGAAAACACAGATAGAAAATGGCCATCTACCAGACAAAGAGAGAGACCAGAGAAGAAACCAGCTCTGCTAATACCCTCCTTGATCTTGGACTTCCTAACTTCAGAATGGTGAGAAGATAAATTTCTATCGTTTAAGCCACCTAGTCTGAGGTCCTTTATTTTTTGGGATCCCAAGCAAACTGATACAGGATCCTGGTTGCCACTTTCTGCTTGGCTTCTTATGTTCTCATCTCCATATTATTTACAAATGAGCAGATTCCTAGAGGTTAACTGCATCGCTGAACGTTGGGTTCATTTTAATATTAATACACTTCCATTCCCCCTGATGATCTCGTGTTTTCAAGTCTTAGTTGTTTTGCTGAATTCCAGGTTTTTTCCTTCAGTCTTGCGAGACCACAGAAAGTTTTGTTCAGCTTCCAGCCTCATAGCCATCCCTTTCTGCTTGATTCTCAGACGTGAAACTCTAAACTGCTTGTGAACCAGCAAATGCATTGAGAGGAATAATGGAGCAAAATTTGGGGTTTATCTCAACACCCTTCTTGCCTCTTGTAGAACTTCACCTCTCAAGTTCTAGTGACTTGATAGTTCTTCATGCTTTCAAACATGTACTTTTCATTTTATCCAAATTTTCTATGGTTTTGTTTGCTTTTGTATGGTTTTGTTTGTTTTCTATGGTTTGGTTTAATATAAGAATGTCTATCAAAGCTGTAACTGGAATAATTTTATATTAATTTTTAACTTAGATATTTTATTAAATTCTTTTACTGTCTATAAAGAAAGCTGAGCATCAAGGAATTGATGATTTTGAATTGTGGTATTGGAAAAGACTCTTGAGAGTCCCTTGGACTGCAAGGAGATCCAACCAGTCCATCCTAAAGGAGATCGATGTTGAAGCTGAAACTCCAATACTTTGGCCACCTGATGCGAAGAGCTGACTCATTTGAAAAGACCCTGATGCTGGGAAAAATTGAGGGCAAGAGGAGAAGGGGATGACAGAGGATGAGATGGTTGGATGGCATCACCAACTCAATGGACATGGGTTTGGGTGGACTCTGGGAGTTGGTGATGGACAGGGAAGCCTGGCATGCTGTGGTTCATGGGATCGCAAAGAGTTGGACACGACTGAGCGACTGAAATGAACTGAACTGGACTGCAAGGAGACCCTACCAGTCCATCCTAAAGGAGATCAGTCCTGAGTATTCATTGGAAGGACTGATGTTGAAGCTGAAACTCCAATACTTTGGCCACCTGATGCGAAGAACTGACTCATTTGAACAGACTCTGATGCTGGGAAAGATTGAAGGCAGGAGGAAAAAGGGATGACAGAGGATGAGATGGCTGGATGGCATCACCAACTCAATGGACATGAGTCTGAGTGAACTCTGGGAACTGGTGATGGACAAGGAGTCCTGGCATGCTGCGATTCATGGGGTTGCACAGAGGCGGACATGACTGAGCGACTGAACTGAACTGAACTGAACTGAACTGAAGTTGCTTTAGTCATGTCCGACTCTGTGCGACCCTATGGACAGCAGGCCCCAGGCTCCTCTGTCCACAGGATTCTCTAGGCAAGAATACTGGAGTGGGTTGCCATTTCCTTCTCCCAAAGAAAAGGATGAGCAGTATCTTATTAAAGATGGTATTCTTATAATACCATCTATATATTATCTATTCTTATAATACCATCTATTGTATTCTTATAATACCATCTATATATTATATGTCTGTAATAGCTTCTTCTAAAATTTTAGTTTATTGAAATATAGTTGACTTACAAAGTTGTGTGATTTTCTAGTGTTCAGCAATGTGATTCAATTATACAATATGTATACATCCTTTTTCATATTATTTTCCATTATAGTTTATCACAGGATACTGAATATAGTTCCCTGTACTGTAGAGTAGGACCTTGTTGTTTATCTTTTTTATATATAATAATTTGCATCTTGTAATAGCTTTTTGATTGGGTCTTGGTTGTGTCCTTCCAAGATTCACTTGTTGAAAACTAATCTCTAAAGTGATAGTATTTGAAGGTAGGGATCTGGGGAATTGATGGTGTCATGAGGGTGAGCCGTCAGGAATGGGATTACTGCTGTGGTAAAAGAGACCCCAGGGAGCTCCCTCACTTGTTCTTCCATAGGGAGATACAGTGAAAGGACAGCCATCTACAGATCAGGAAGCAGGCCCTTACCAAACACCTTCAGAACTGTAAGAAATAAGTTTATGTTTTTTATAAGCACCCACTGTATAGAATTATATTAGAGTGAAAAGAAAGAAAGAAAGTGAAGTCACTCAGTCATGTCCAACTCTTTGCAACTCCATGGATTGTAGCCTGCCAGGCTCCTCCATCCATGGGATTTTCCAGGCAAGAATACTGGAGTGGATTGCCTTTCCCTTCTCCAGGGGATCATCCCAACCCAGGGATCAAACCCCGGGTGTTCTGCATTGTAGACAGACTCTTTACTGTCTGAGCCACCAGTGAATCTGCATTCTATTAGAGTAGCCCTAACTAAGACTACATACCTAAGTCTACAGTGTTGAATATTATTGTGAAGTATGAGGCCAGTCTAGCTTTTCTCTTTGTATTAGGTATAATAAAGAATATGATACTGAAACAAAGTATAAGATACAGTGATTCAAATAAGACTGAACTTTATATCTCTCTCATCTATCTGGTCTGGTCTGTTATCAGAGCAACTACTGCATAGTCATCCAGGGAGCAATTTATTCTGTCTTATTGCTCCACCATCCCCTAGGGCATTGTTCTCATTCCCAAGATTAAAGGTGTGTTGCTGGCACATCTATATGCCAGTTTGCAAGAGAGATGAAGTGGCAAAATTCAGAGAAAGTAGCTTTTCTTTACATTTTCGATTACTTTGCACACTTCATTTTAGTGTGTATCCAGTTATCCAGAACATACTCATATAGCCACCCTAACTAACTGCAAGGAAGGTTAGGAGATGCAATGTCTAGTTGGGTGGTTATGTAGCCAGAAATAAGAGTAAATTTAGGGGTAACAAATAGGAATGTGTCTCAGGCTTGTAGGTTACTTAATCATTTTGCCTGCACACCCGAAGTTTTTTGGTTTTTGTTTTTCATCTTTGAAGTGTAGATCATATTGCATGAGGGTTTCTTTTTTTTTTTTTTTTTTGGTGGTGGGTGTTATGGATTGCTAGCCAAGTTATAGATTTAATTTTTTCAGGTTTTTCAAAATTATGCCTTTGTTTTTTCTTTTTGTTTTGTATTAATTTATGTTTTCATCTCTAATTCATATCTATCACTTCGCTTGCTTTCCCTTAATCCTGTTCTTCTATCCTTTAGTGTGATTTCACTGATGGCTCTTTGTACTGCTTAATGTCACCGTGATTTCTTGGACAGATTTTTTTTTCTATTCATTTTTTAAATCTGCCAGCTTGGGTTTCATCTCCTCCATTTCTCTGCTTTACTCTTTTATTCATTAGGTGCCTTGTATTTATGAGCATGTTTTTGGTCATGACTTTTATCTGAGCAGTGGTCATATTTTTCTGTTGTGTGTTCATCACCTGTCATGTGTTTTTCCCATATTTTTCTTCCTTTTCCTGGAATAACTTTGCATGCATACTTGTTTGGTTCCTTTTTGCTTATTACTTTTGTGAATGAGCTGAATTCTTCCAGTTATTTTTGAGATATTTCTTCAGGGAAGACCCTAGAGTAGTGTTCTAGGCAAGCATTAACTTTCCTTGGTTCACAATAAAGCTCTTTATGGCTCAGCAGTGTGTGTGTGTGTGAATTGTTCTAAACTTCATTTCTCCCCAGTGCAAAGAAATCAGCAGTTTCTGGACTGTTCATAATTCAAGCTCTATATCCTTTATCCTCCCTCAACAACACATTGCTTTTCTCAAAAAAATGTGTTGCCTTGTTTTTTTTTTTTTTTTGTCTTTCTATTCTACAGGGTTTGGGAGACTTCCTCTAAAGACCCAGGCATCCTATTCCCACTGTCCCAGACAACACTTGTGGTTTTGCCCCTCATGTTGTGCTCCATGCTTTGATAACTAACTGGGCTCTGCCTCATTTGTTTGAGATCTTCTCCTACAGATGTCTCTTTTGGCATTTCCCCGCATTCCTGTTTGACTTTGCTGGCTTTGGTAACTCTTTCTCAAATATAGTTCAAAGTTACAAGTATATCCTAGTTTTACCAAAGATCATCCCTCTCTCTCTCTGTCTCATTGTTGTTTTGATTCTATTTCTTAAAAAACAAAGTGAATAGAGCCATTTTTTTGGTCTGATGTTTTATAATCAGGTACTGTGGATATCCACTTAGAGGAATCCATTATTGTTTTGTTAGGATTAACTCCCTTAAATGGTATATTTACAAAATTTCAAGAATTCCAATCTATTTTTCAAAAAAATTATACAAATCTATACCCTTTCACAATGGCACCCCACTCCAGCACTCTTGCCTGGAAAATCCCATGGATTTTTTAAGATCTTTTAAGATCTTAAAAGATGGGCTTCCGTCTATGGTGGGTCGCACAACGTCAGACACGACTGAAGCAACTTAGCAGCATACCCTTTCACTGGAGAAAGCAATGGCACCCCCACTCCAGTACTCTTGCCTGGAAAATCCCATGGACGGAGGAGCCTGGAAGTCCATGGGGTCACTGAGGGTCAGACACAACTGAGCAACTTCACTTTCACCTCTCTCTTTCATGCATTGGAGAAGGAAATGGCAACCCACTCCGGTGTTCTTGCCTGGAGAATCCCAGGGACAGGGGAGCCTGGTGGGCTGCCGTCTATGGGGTCACACAGAGTCAGACATGACTGAAGTGACTTAGCAGCAGCAGCATACCCTTTCACTAGTATATTTTCCTATACCCTTACTAATACATATATAGAGCTTTGCCTATTTGACATTCTAACATGGCATGCTCATTAAGTTGCACTTTTAATTATTATGTGGCAGGTAATTACATCTTTTGAGAGTTTTCTATCATTGTCTGTTAGTGATTTTTATTTGTGACAAAGACTCTTTGTCAGCTTTCTATGGATTAATATGAGCTTTTTCTTAAAGGTATATTTTTCTCAGTTAATCACCTGCATGTTTGGATTTATATTCAATGTATTATTTTGCCAAATAAAATATAGAAATAAATATAAAGTTTAATATATTCCTGTATGCCTTGGGTGTCATTTCTTCACCACACCAAGATTATATATTCACATATGTATTTATTTTTTTTTTAGTTTTAATTTGTATCTGATTTATTTCTATTAATAAGTAAAAATTACAATATTCTTTCATACTCATTGCTTCCTTAATAACAATTATTTTAGATTAAGCTTACTTTTTTTTTTAAATTTATTTTTTATTTTACTTTACAATTCTGTATTGTTTTTTGCCATACATTGACATGAATCCACCATGGGTGTACATGCGTTCCCAGACATGAACCCCCCCTCCCACCCCCCTCCCCACAACATCTCTCTGGGTCATCCCTGCATACCAGCCCCAAGCGTGCCATATCCTGCATCTGACATAGACTGGCAATTCGATTCTTACATGATATTATACATGTTTCAATGCCATTCTCCCAAATCATCTCACCCTGTCCCTCTCCCACTGAGTCCAAAAGTCCACTATACACATCTGTGTCTTTTTTGCTGACCTGCATACAGGGTCATTATTGACATCTTTCTAAATTCCATGTATATGTGTTAGTATACTGTATTGGTGTTTTTCTTTCTGGCTTACTTCACTCTGTATAATCGGCTCCAGTTTCATCCATCTCATCAGAACAGATTCAAATGTATTCTTTTATTTATTTATTTATTTATTTTTAATTTTTACTTTACAATTCTGTATTGGTTTTGGCATAGATTGACATGAATCCACCACAGGTGTACATGCGTTCCCAAACATGAACCCCCCTCCCACCTCCCTCCCCACAACATCTCTCTGGGTCATCCCCGCGCGTCAGCCCCAAGCGTGTCATATCCTGCATCAGACATAGACTGGCATTTCGATTCTTACATGATATTATACATGTTTCAATGCCATTCTCCCAAATCATCACACCCTCTCCCTCTCCCTCTGAGTCCAAAAGTCCGCTATACACATCTGTGTCTTTTTTGCTGTCCTGCATACAGGGTCATCATTGCCATCTTTCTAAATTCCATATATATGTGTTAGTATACTGTATTGGTGTTTTTCTTTCTGGCTCACTTCACTCTGTATAATCGGCTCCAGTTTCGTCCATCTCATCAGAACTGATTCAAATGTATTCTTTTTAATGGCTGAGTAATACTCCATTGTGTATATGTACCATGGCTTTCTTATCCATTCATCTGCTGATGGACATCTAGGTTGTTTCCATGTCCTGGCTATTATAAACAATGCTGAGATGAACATTGGGGTACATGTGTCTCAATTCTGGTTTCCTCAGTGTGTATGCTCAGCAGTGGGATTGCTGGGTCATAAGGCAGTTCTATTTGCAATTTTTAAAGGAATCTCCACACTGTTCTCCATAGTGGCTGTACTAGTTTCCATTCCCACCAACAGTGTAGGAGGGTTCCCTTTTCTCCACACCCTCTCCAGCATTTATTGCTTGCAGATTTTTGGATCACAGACATTCTGACTGGTGTGAAGTGGTACCTCATTGTGGTTTTGATTTGCATTTCTCTAATAATGAGTGATGTTGAGCATCTTTTCATGTGTTTGTTAGCCATCCGTATGTCTTCTTTGGAGAAATGTCTATTTAGTTCTTTGGCCCATTTTTTGATTGGGTCGTTTATTTTTCTGGAATTGAGCTGCAGGAGTTGCTTGTATATTTTTGAGATTAGTTGTTTGTCAGTTGCTTCATTTGCTATTATTTTCTCCCATTCGGAAGGCTGTCTTTTCACTTTGCTTATGTTTTCCTTTGTTGTGCAGAAGCTTTTAATTTTAATTAGGTACCATTTGTTTATTTTTGCTTTTATTTCCAGAATTCTGGGAGGTGGATCATAGAGGATCCTGCTGTGGTTTATGTCGGAGAGTGTTTTGCCTATGTTCTCCTCTAGGAGTTTTATAGTTTCTGGTCTTACATTTAGATCTTTAATCCATTTTGAGTTTATCTTTGTGTGTGGTGTTAGAAAGTGATCTAGTTTCATTCTTTTACAAGTGGTTGACCAGTTTTCCCAGCACCACTTGTTCAAGAGATTGTCTTTACTCCATTGTATATTCTTGCCTCCTTTGTCAAAGATAAGGTGTCCATAGGTGTGTGGATTTATCTCTGGGCTTTCTATTTTGTTCCATTGATCTATATGTCTGTCTTTGTGCCAATACCATACTGTCTTGATGACTGTGGCTTTGTAGTAGAGCCTGAAGTCAGGCAAGTTGATTCCTCCAGTTCCATTCTTCTTTCTCAAGATTGCTTTGGCTATTCATGGTTTTTTGTATTTCCATACAAATCTTGAAATTATTTGTTCTATTTCTGTGAAAAATATCGCTGGTAGCTTGATAGGGATTGCATTGAATTTGTAAATTGCTTTGGGGTAGTATACTCATTTTCACTATATTGATTCTTCCGATCCATGAGCATGGTATATTTCTCCATCTATTAGTGTCCTCTTTGATTTCTTTCATCAGTGTTTTATAGTTTTCTATATATAGGTCTTTAGTTTCTTTAGGTAGATATATTCCTAAGTATTTTATTCTTTTTGTTGCAATGGTGAATGGAATTGTTTCCTTAATTTCTTTTTCTACTTTCTCATTATTAGTGTATAGGAATGCAAGGGATTTCTGTGTGTTGATTTTATATCCTGCAACTTTACTATATTCATTGATTAGCTCTAGTAATTTTCTGGTGGAGTCTTTAGGGTTTTCTTGTAGAGGATCATGTCATCTGCAAACAGTGAGAATTTTACTTCTTTTCCAATTTGGATTCCTTTTATTTCTTTTTCTGCTCTGATTGCTGTGGCCCAAACTTCCAAAACTATGTTGAATAGCAGTGGTGAAAGTGGGCACCCTTGTCTTGTTCCTGACTTTAGGGAAAATGCTTTCAATTTTTCACCATTGAGGATAATGGGTTTGCTGTGGGTTTGTCATATATAGCTTTTATTATGTTGAGGTATGTTCCTTCTATTCCTGCTTTCTGGAGAGTTTTTTTTTTTTTTTAAATCATAAATGAATGTTGAATTTTGTCAAAGGCTCTCTCTGCATCTATTGAGATAATCATATGGCTTTTATTTTTAAATTTGTTAATGTGGTGTATTACATTGATTGATTTGCAGATATTGAAGAATCCTTGCATCCCTGGGATAAAGCCCACTTGGTCATGGTGTATGATCTTTTTAATGTGTTGTTGGATTCTGATTGCTAGAATTTTGTCCAGGTTCAATGCAGGATACAGGATGCTTGGGGCTGGTGCACTGGGATGACCCAGAGGGATGGTACAGAGAGGGAGGTGGGAGGGGGTTCAGGATAGGGAACACATGTACACCTGTGGCAGATTCATGTTGATGTATGGCAAAACCAACACAATATTATAAAGTAATTAGCCTCCAATTAAAATAAATTTAAATTTAAAAAATAAATAAATAAAGTCCAGGATTATTAGAGATTTAAATAGAAAAGATCTATACCACTAAAGAAATACATATATGTAATCAATCAATGTAATTCACCACATTAACAAATTGAAAAATAAAAGCCATATGATTATCTCAATAGATGCAGAAAAGGCCTTTGACAAAATTCAACATCCATTTATGACAAAAACTCTCCAGAAAGCAGGAATAGAAGGAACATACCTCAACATAATAAAAGCTATATATGACAAACCCACAGCAAACCCATTATCCTCAATGGTGAAAAATTGAAAGCATTTTCCCTAAAGTCAGGAACAAGACAAGGGTGCCCACTTTCACCACTGCTATTCAACATAGTTTTGGAAGTTTGGGCCACAGCAATCAGAGCAGAAAAAGAAATAAAAGGAATCCAAATTGGAAAAGAAGTAAAATTCTCACTGTTTGCAGATGACATGATCCTCTACATAGAAAACCCTAAAGACTCCACCAGAAAATTACTAGAGCTAATCAATGAATATAGTAAAGTTGCAGGATATAAAATCAACACACAGAAATCCCTTGCATTCCTATACACTAATAATGAGAAAATAGAAAGAGAAATTAAGGAAACAATTCCATTCACCATTGCAATGAAAAGAATAAAATACTTAGGAATATATCTACTGAAAGAAAGTAAAGACCTATATATAGAAAACTATAAAACACTGATGAAAGAAATCAAAGAGGACACTAATAGATGGAGAAATATACCATGTTCATGGATTGGAAGAATCAATATAGTGAAAATGAGTATACTACCCCAAAGCAATCTATAGATTCAATGCAATCCCTATCAAGCTACCAACAGTAATTTTCACAGAACTAGAACAAATAATTTCAAGATTTGTATGGAAATACAAAAAACCTCGAATAGCCAAAGCAATCTTGAGAAAGAAGAATGGAACTGGAAGAATCAACCTGCCTGACTTCAGGCTCTACTACAAAGCCACAGTCATCAAGACAGTATGGTACTGGCACAAAGACAGACATATAGATCAATGGAACAAAATAGAAAGCCCAGAGATAAATCCACACACCTATGGACACCTTATCTTTGACAAAGGAGGCAAGAATATACAATGGAGTAAAGACAATCTCTTGAACAAGTGGTGCTAGGAAAACTGGTCAACCACTTGTAAAAGAATGAAACTAGAACAGTTTCTAACACCATACACAAAGATAAACTCAAAATGGATTAAAGATCTAAATGTAAGACCAGAAACTATAAAACTCCTAGAGGAGAACATAGGGAAAACACTCTCTGACATAAAGCACAGCAGGATCCTCTATGACCCACCTCCCAGAATTCTGGAAATAAAAGCAAAAATAAACAAATGGGACCTAATTAAAATTAAAAGCTTCTGCACAACAAAGGAAACTATAAGCAAGGTGAAAAGACAGACTTCAGAATGGGAGAAAATAATAGCAAATGAAGCAACTGACAAACAACTAATCTCAAAAATGGACTTTATTTTGAATTGTGTTGAATATTAATCTAACTTATTTTCCCCAAAATTGATATTCAAGCTCTCCATTCCTATTTATAGACTAATTTACTTTCTCACTGATTTAAGGTTCCACTATTAACAAATTAATCTTATGCTTATGAAGAAATTGCTCTAAACTTTAAATTCTCTCTCACTCTTGCTTGTTTTATGGAAGTACAATGTTGTAATTATTATTTTGTATATGAATACATTTTATTTCCTAGTAGAATAAAGTCCTCTCATTACTATAATTTCCTGAATATCCCACTTAGTTTCATGTATTATTCTTCCAGATGAATTTCAGAATCATTTCTTGCATTTCCAAAAATAAATCCTCAAACCCACTGAGATGGCACTGAGTTTATTTATTTATTTGGGAAGCAATGACATATTGATAATATTAAATCTTCTAACCCAGTAACATGATATAGTTCTCCATTTAGACAAGTTTTCTTTTATGTTCTTCAGTAACAATATTGTGGTTTTATTCACAGAGATTCTGTACATTTCTCATGAGTTTAACTCTTAGACGATATATGTTTTGCATTAGGAATGCAGTTTACTTTCTAACTTCTTATTGCTGGAATGTAGACACATATTGAGCTTTATTTATTTTTTAATTACTACTCTACTAATCTTTTGTATAAACCCTGGTTGCTTTTCAGATTATTTTGTTCAGTTTTATACTTACACAATGAAGTCCTCTACATAATGTTACTTTTTCTTCCTCTTTCCAATATTTGTACTTTTAAATTTTCTTTCTTTCCCAATTATGTTGGCAAACTTTTCCAGAACAACGTTAATTAATAATAGATCTAGCAGACATATTTTACTTGTTCTTGATTATAGTAGGGATGCTTCTATTTTACTATTAAAGTAGCTTTTTTGTAGTTGTCTATTAGAATATTTTGATTTTCTCATCTAACAATCACTGATTTTTAATTGGCATGTGGATCATTTACCATTAATGTAACTATTGATGATTGTATTTAAGTCTCCTTTATAAATTATTTGCTTTTTTTGCTTGTCTCCTGTAGTTTTTGTTCCTTTTTCCTTTTCCTGCCTTATTTTTTTGGTAACCCATTTTAATTCATTGACTTGCCATATCTCTTAGTATTTTTAGTGCTTCTTTTAGAGATTATGATGTATATAACTAAGTTAATATCTTTTCAATTTAAGCAAAATGCAGAAGCAAAATTTGTAGTAACAGAGTGTTTGGGGCAAAACAGCTAAATTAATCTAATTGTATTTTAACAAGATAACTTTGTTCTGTTGAGAATAGGCTCTAGGAGTGAAAGGCTAAAGTAGGGAGGCTTGCCAATAAAGGGAAAAACATTAAAGGAGTTTCCTTCTATTATGATTTTGCTGCAAGTTCTTATCTAGAAAAAGTGTTAATTTTGTTAAATTTTTTTTTCTACTTCTATTGGGGAAATTATTGAGGTAATCATTTTATTCTGTTAACTTGGTGAATTGTATTGATTTGGTTTTCGCTGCCACGAAGATAAACCCCACTTAGCCATGAGGTAGCATCCTTGTTATGACTCATCCTGGATGCTCTGTCTTCCTCTCCCACCCCACGTTGTTTTCTCTTCTTTTTTTGATCAGTTTTGGCAAGATAATGTCAAGTTTATTAAACTTTTAAAGAACTAGTTTTTGGTTTTATTGATTTTTGTATACTGTTTGACTTTTTAATTTCATTGATTTCTTCTCTTATATTTATTAATTCTCTACATTTTCATATTTGGGGTTTCATTTACTCTTTCTTTTCTAGAGTTTTAAGGTATAAGTTTAGACAATTAATTTTCAACCTTTCTTTTAAAGGAAAAAGATTCAGTACATCTATAAATTTCCTTTTAAACAATACTTTAGATGCCTCTCATAGTTTGACACATTTGTTCTCCTTATTTATTTCAAAGTATTTTCAAATTCTCTTTTTGATTTCTTTGATGTTGGCTTATTTAAGTGTTGAAAGTGAAAGTGAAGTGAAAGTGAAAGTCACTTAATCGTGTCCTACTCTTTGTGACCCCATGGACTATAGAGTCCATCTCATTCTCCAGCCCAGAATACTGGAGTGCGTAGCCTTTCCCTTCTCCAGGGGATTTTCCCAACCCAGGGATTGAACCTAAGTCTCCTGCATTGCATGTAGATTCTTTACCAGCTGAGCCACAAGGGAAGCCCCCAAATACTTGAGTGGGTAACCTATCCCTTCTTCAGCAGATCCAGGAATTCAATTCCCAATCCAGGAATTGAACCAGGGTCTCCTGCATTGCAGACAGATTCTTTACCAATTGAGCTATCAGGGAAGCCTTGTTTTTAAATTTTTATATATTTGGAAATTTTTTGATATCTATTTGTTATTAATTTTTAATTTGGTTTCTTTTTTTCTTTTTCTTGGCCATTCCACATGGTCCACAAGATCCCAGTTTCCTGACCAGGGATGGAACACGTGTCCTCAGAAGTGAAAACATAGAGTCCTGACCACTGGACCACCAAGAAATTCTCTCTTTATTAATTTCTAACTTAGTATGACTTAGTCCTTCTAAACTCATTCATATTTGTTTATGCCCAACATATGATCTATATTGATGAATGTGCCATGAGTACTTAGATTCTTTAGTTGTTTGGGTATGGCATCCTATATTTTTCAGTTAGATCATGTTGGCTGGTAAAGATATCTGTTATCAATGGCTGTGTAACATATATCTCCCATATTTAGTGGCTTAAAACAGCAACATTTATTTGGCTCAAATGCTGTTGTTCCAGGAAGGTTTAGTGGGAATAGTTTACTGTGCCCCAACCAGCATCAGCTGGGACATCTCAAAGGCAAGTTCCACTCAGCATTAGCTGGTTGGAGCTGGGTTGGAACCTGGAATCATCTTAAGCTTCTTAGGCATCTCTATTTTAATGTGGTCTCAGTGTGGGACCTCTGCAACATGGTGGCTCAGGGGAGATGTTGGTTTAAAGCACTCAAATTTTGTGTTATGAGTGAGGGAGAAAGCTAAGTAGATGATACATTACCTTTTCTGACTTAACCTTGGAAGTCATAGAGCTTACTTCTGCCATGTTCTGTTTGTAATGGCAGTCACAGAATGCTGTCTATTCAGTCTAGAATGTGAGGAGGTTCTAGAAGAGCATATGAGGCTGTAAATATTGCTGAGAACATTTGTGGAAAGTAAAACTTGTCACAATATTGTTCAAATCTTTTTCTAATATTGCCAGTTTTTTTTGTTGTTGTTGTTTGTTTTTTTACTCTGTTGACAATAGAGAAGAGGGTTAATACCTTAAACTATGAGTATGGACTTGTACATTTCTTCATTTGGTTCTGCTGGTTTTTGCTTCATTTCTTTTTAAACTTTGTTACTATTCACATACACATTTTAAACTGTCTTCTTGATGAATTGTTCTGCACATCTTATAAACTCCACAGGAAACTATTATCCTTGCTTTAAATAGTCAAATCTTTAGATAAATTGAGAAAAGTCATTTATTTTTGCCCATATATATTTTCATCACTCTTCATTCCTTGCAGATCTAAATTTCTGTCTGATATTTTCCTTGGGCTTGATGTGCAGGTCTACTATTCATGAATTTTCTCAGATTTTATTTGACTATATATTTTGCCTCCAATTTCAAAGCATATTTTTTTCTGGATATAGGATTCTAAGTCAATGATATTTTCCTTTCAGTGCTTTAAATATGCCATTTCATTGTTATCTGGTTGTACTATTTCTAATGAGAACAGAGCAGTCATCTTATTTGTCTCTACATAATGGACTCTTTTTCTCTGGTTCCTTTGCAAATTTTCTCTCACTTTTTAGTTTTCAGCAATTTGACTATTATGTGCCTAGGTCTAGTTTTTCTTAGGTTTATCTGGTTAGAGTTAGTTGAGCTTCTTGAAGAATTTGTGGCCATTGTTTATTTAATTAAAAAAATTTTTTGACTCCGATGTCTTTCCCCTCTCCTTCTAGAATTCCAACTATATATATGTTAGATAACTTGATATTGTTTCACAGGCCACTGCAGCTGTATTCATTTTTTTCAGTTTTTTTATTTTTTGTAAGCTTTGGTTTAGATATAGTTCCTTTTGTCCAGTCTCCAAAACTAATCTTTTCACTTGCAATGTGTAGTTTATAGTTAAGCCTAAGTATTTCAGATATTTCTTTTTGAGTTCTAGAATGTCCATTCTTTCCTCCCCGCCCCCTGCCCTGATTTTTATTTCTCTTTTTAGATTCTGCTTCTATTCACTTAACACTTGAAACATATTTATAATATAGTATTCCCTTGGTATCCACAGAGCATTGATTGGTTCCAGGACCCACTATAGATACCAAAATCTGTAGATGTTCAAGTTCTATAGTCAGCCCTCTGAATCTGCAAATTTTGTATCCACAGATTGAACCATTGCAGATTGTAAATGTAGTATATATGAATCTTTCTCTGTCCATGCATAACTTAGTATTCATCCAGAGACTAAAGGGGATCTCTGTGCAGGTATATGGGGCTATTCCATATAGCTCTCTCTTCTTTGGTATCTTTGCTCACAAATTTCACTTTGCTGTTTCTACTTGTTAACATTTCTCCTTTCTATTTGTGATCCACTCTTTGTGCTGCTATTTGTAAAATGTAGAAAGTAAGTGACATATGAAGATCACCTCATGCATTTTTCTTCTCTCAAGAATAATACTTGTTTTGTCTAATGCCTAAAGTAGTTTCTTCATTTATTGTTGTTCAATTTTTATGAAAGTATAATTGACATACTATTTTGGGTGTACAACATAATGATTCAATATTTGTATATGTTACAAAATTATTTTTGTTCAATTTTCAATTGTTTATTGTGGGAAGATAAATATGATATGAATTACTTCATCATAGTAAAAACTGTATGTCTAAACATGTCAAATTTGAGATGTCTATTCAGTAACCAGATAGCAAAGTGTGGTTGACTGTTGAATATATGAAATTGGAGTTCAAGAATGAGGTCCATGCTGTAGACATAAATTTGGTATTCATTAACATAAATATATAAAAAGCTTTGAAGTGGGTGGTATCATCTAAAGAGTTAGTATAGATTGAGAGGAAATATAAATACTGAGTCTTTGGGCAACTTTAAAGTATCAGGGAGATGAGGAAGAATCAACACATTTAGAAACATCAAGTGGGTAAGAGCAAAACTAGTAGCATGTGATGACCTAAAAGCCAAGTGAAGACTATGGTTTCAAAGAAGAGGAAATGATTGACTGTGTCAACTCTTGCTTATTAGTTAAAATAAGATAAGAATGCAAATTGACCATTGGATTTGTCAAACACTGGTGTCATAATGACCTTGACACTAGCAGTTCCAATGGAGTGTTGGGGATGAAAACCTAACTGGAGTGAATTCAAATCAGCATGAGGGGGGAGGGGATCAAAGGTAGTGTGGAGACCTATCACCTACATCTTACCTTATGAAAGATATTAATTTATTTTTGAAGTTTTATTCTGTTTCCAGTATTGAACATTTTCCTCTAAGTTTCTCTATTGGCCTCTTTGTTTGCTTTTGTTTTTCCCTTAAGTGTTATAGTCTTTTCTCAGATGTTTCTTGAACTTGGTAGCCCCATCATATTCAAAAGCTAAGAGATTCTGTATCTGTGTGTTTGTGTATAGGTTTTAAATGATATGCTTCACTTTTGGTTAATAGAAAAGGACTATTTCTTTGGGAAACCTGTATATATATATATATCATGATTATGATACATATGTTCATATATACATATTATATATATATATGATTTTTCCCCAGTGGGTCAATTTCTCCAGAGCAAAGTTCTTTAATTCACTACCTGAATGTTGTAAAATTGTGGCTATTAGTATTCTGGGAATGAAGTTAAGAACGGAGTCTCCCACATATCACCATTTAGTATGTTCTTTCCAATATTTTCTCATGTTCTTCTTTTAATAACACACCTTACCTTAATTCTCAATGAGACTGGTGTTCCCAAGTCCAGGGTCCATTTCAGTGTGTAACAGAAGAGAGCCTTCAAACTTCTACCAAGGCTGTAGAAGAATAGACATTCAACTTGTACAGTGAACTGGTGGCCCAGGAATCCTACTGCTTCTTGTTCAGATTTTTCAATGAGTTCACCCCTATTTAGCTCCACCATTCAGTTTCTGGATACCTGAGGAGTACAATTTCCAAGGCTCTCTTGGATTCTGCAGCACAAATCAGTTTAGTTCTGGGCTTCAGTTTGGATTCAGCTTTTCCTGGTCTGCTAGTCAGTTCTACTTGTCCATAAGCTTTCATGTTTCCAAACCTGCATTGCTTTCATGTCCTCTGCTATTCTCTATACCTGTGAGTTGTTAATCTTAAACTCCTTTAATCCCATTTTAGTGAGGTTTCAGGGATGAGTCAAAATTAACATTAAATTTTGTCTTCTTAGTTCAACTATAGTTTGTCTAGCTTGAGTTTTATTTTTATGTAGAACTACCTTTCTCTCTCTTTCTGATTTCAGAGACCTTTCAACCTTAGACATGTCTTTTTAGCACAGGAAATGTTTATTCTATCACTGATTATAGTGTATGCTCTGTTTTTTAAAGCCATTTTCTGAGATTGCCTTTCCTGTGAACCAAATCTGACCTACCCAAACGAGCCAATCTCTACATTCTCTGTATTTCCAGAGGACTTTAAATAATCCTGAAGTATAACACTCATCAGGCGTCCCAGCTAGTGCAATGGTAAAGAATCTGCCTGCAATGCAGGAGACACAGGAAACCTGGTTTGGTCCCTGGGTCAGGGAAAATCCCATGGATAAGGGAATGGCAGCCTACTCTGGTATTCTTGCCAAGGAGATCCCATGGACAGAGGAGCCTGGCATGTGACAGTCCATGGGATTGCAAAGAGTCAGACATGACTTAGCAAATAAACAGCAGCAGCAGCATAGCACTCCTAACAGCATTTTGCAAAAGAAGTTTTGTTTTGTCTTTTTCCCCTGGCTACAAGTACTTTGAGGCACATTTTATGCAGCTAATATATATAATGGAGTAAACAGCTTATACAGTGTGATTTAAAGAGGTTACTGATTAGATGAAGAGTCACAAAAAAGAAGTGAAGAAAAAAATTGTGAATGTATCACAGTAAATTGAAGACTTTCTAAGACAGTTAGGATTAGGGTTAGGGTTATTGACAGGTGGGGCAGGAAGAAGCATGACAAGAGTTCAGCAGCATTTATCAGAGGCCAACAAGGGAAAGGCTTTTACTGAGTAAAAGGAATGTGTGCATTGCATTGTGGGGAAAAGCCAGTAAATGACATTACATAGAAAAACAGTTCTGTAAACAGAATGCCAATAAATTCTTCTTTCAATCATTCCATTCTAAATTGAGCCTAAAAATTCTTCCTGCTGTTTATATCTCTTTTGACAGTGAAAGTGAAGTCGCTCAGTCATGTCTGACTTTGCAACCCCATGGAGTGTAGCCTACCAGGCTCCTCCGTCCATGGGATTCTCCAGGCAAGAGTACTGGAGTGGCTTGCCATTGCCTTCTCCATTGGTGTTTGCACTTCTGTATAATATATTGGGTAATGGTTAGAGTGTGTGTGTGTATGCTTAGTCGTGTCTGACTCTGTGACCTCAGGGACTGTAGCCAGCTAGGCTTCCCTGTCTATGGGATTTTCCAGTTGAGAATGCTGGAGTGGGTTGACATTTCCTCCTCCAGGGGATCTTCCCAACCCATGTCTCCTGCATCTCCTGAACTGGCAGGTGACTTCTTTACCACTAGCATCACCTGGGAGAAGGGTATTTAGATGAAATACTCTCTAGGATTCCAACCTTGGTTCATAGTGCTTGCAGTGATAACTAAGAGAAAACTTATTAGCAATTACCTACTAGATTTAAAAGCTGGTACTTGAGGTATAGGAGGGGATGATTATATATAAAATTTCAATAAAAAAATAGCATTTTTGACATATATGATATGAATTGGCTATATTGGTTGAACCAAATTTCCTTGAGAAAGCTGATTTGGCCTTATCTGTTAGTCATCATCTCTTGACCTTTTTGGTGCCAATGGGCCCCTTGGCCATCTGGTAGAACTTAAATGAATAAAATAAAATACACTGAATTACAAAGAGAATGTTATATTTTACATATGGCTATCAAAGTATTAAATTCATGGCATAGACATATATGTACTTTATTAACACAAGACACTGCATTTAAAAAGCTAAGTTAAAGCTAATTTTATTTATTAAAGACAGTGTTACTATACTATAGAAACTTTTGTTGCTTAGCTTGAAAAAGAACTTTAAACTCTGGTGTAATATTTGATTCATCTCTTTCAATGATTGGCCAATCATTATATATAGGAAACACTGAAAAGCAACATGGATCTGGGTCCCCTGTGTGAGACCATGTGGCTTTCATGGTAAAACATTTGGAAAATATGGAGGCCGGATGACTATGAACTGCAGAAGTGGTGAGTAGTTGTCCATGTTTTGCTGAGCATTTGTGGGCAGGAAGATAGTAATCACATGCAATTCTAGCCACAAGTTGGCTACTAGCATAGTTTTCAAGTAGTGAAACAGTGTAAGTGATATTTTTAGATCTCTGTAGTAACTATAATGTGATATAAAAATATTTGTGATTTCTATTGGTAACACAGTTACAGATGCAGCTAATATTACTGTGATGTGTTGCCTGTATTTGTACTTGAGGGAAATGTCAAGTTAGAGTCTAGTGAAAAAGAAAAGATGTATTTTGTCTTCCATGTATGATCACAAACCTCTCCAATTCTACCCTTGGACTCTAGGTTGAACATGTTTGTCTTAGATTCTTTATTCTATTCTCACTCATGACCCTTTACCATATTAATCAAGAGTTTTTAGATAATAATATGGGAACTGATCTCAGATCCTTCTCTGCTATACTGCTTTAATTTAATTGGTATTGAATCTTAAAGAAGGTGTTTTTGGCAAAGACATTTGATTCTAGTCGGCGAAATCTGAGAAGAGTGAACTAAGCCAGAAACTGTGGAGTCTGGTTGTTTTCAGATCTAAAAAGTGACTTGCTCTTAAGAACAAACTTGCCCTGCTTTTCTTCAGGACTTAAAGGTTGAGCCCATTTTTGTTTCCATGTTGAACCTTTTTCTTTGTCAACCACAAGGAAAGATCTGAATCAGAGACACATGGTGTGATATCTGGCCCCCCAGAGGTATAGTTAGCCTAACAGAGCTAGTCTGCAAAGCATACTCTGAATTTATGGTTTTAATCAAAGCAACTAGTCTGGATTTGTTTAGTTTCTTTTTTTGGGTTAATGGAGATAGTGTGTAGGGAAAAAAGAAACTTTATTTCTGTTATAGGCTTAGATCCAGTCAGAATGCTGTAGTGAACCCTAATCCTGTAATCTATGTTGAGTTTTCTAAACATATACATTTCAGATATGTATAATTGAGCTATATATAGTAACAATCACTTGAGTGGAAAGTAGCTTTACAACGTTTGGTCTAGTGTTTCTTCCAAATATTATGGCGTTGAGGCTGTCCTTATAATCTAAAAGTGAACACATTGTTCAAAAGTTGAACACATTGTACCTAATTCTCTAAGTGCAATGTTTTTTGAGGTTTGGAAAAATAGGCAAGACTTTCATTTCGTGTGAGATTCTCAAATGAGAACAAGGAAAAGGGACTTAATAGTTTAAATTTAAAAGTCCTTAGACTCCACTTTTGTTATGCTCTTATGCCACCACAATCAGTACAAAATGGGTGCTAGAAAAAGCGTACTTTTAATTGGAGTCCATTTTAAATAGTGACAAAAATTTTAAGATAAATAATGAAAAAAGATTTAAATTAGGCTGTAAGCTTGAAAAAGAAATAAAATCATTAAAAATTATTTCACTTATAAAATTTAGTTCATAACTATGCATTGATTTAAAGCAAGGAATGGATCAAGTATTGGTATTTTGGCATATATTCTCTGATAAATGATATATTGGTAGGATATGACTTATTTCTCTTCAAGTTTTAAATTTTTTTCTTAGTGCAATCATATTTAGTCCTTTTTTTTTTTCGGGGGGGGGCAAACATTTTCAAGGGCTTTACCACTTTTCCCAACAGGTTTGTTTCATATTTTATCTTCTCTTCGAGGTGACTTTCTTTCCTTTTTCACTTTGCAAGACCTTAATTTTCTGTTTCAATCTGTTTGCTCCATGCTGTCAAATGTTGAGAACACTGAACCTCCGTGTTGGCAGATGTCAGTGTAGCATGTGGGAAGAAGTATTGAGTAGTAATTTATTCCATAGGAGGCTAGTTTAATGGGGGCTTCCCTGGTGGCTCAGATGGTAAAGAATCTGCCTGCAATGTGGGAGACCCAGGTTTGATCCCTGGGTCAGGAAGATCCCCTGGAGAAGGAAATGGCAACCCACTCCAGTATTCTTGCCTGGAGAATCCCAGTGAACAGAGAAGCCTGGCAGGGATTGCGAAGGGTCGTACAAGACTGAGCCACTAAACACAGCACAGCACAGCACATCAGCTTCCCTGATGACGCAAATGGTAAAGTCTCCAGGTTTGGGTCTCCTGAATTAGGAAGATCTCCTGGAGAAGGGAATGGCAACCCACTCAAGTATTCTTGCCTGGGAAATCCCGTGGACAGAGGAGCCTGGTGGGCTATAGCCCATGGGGTTTCAAAAGTCAGTGAAGTCAGCAATATGGCTTAGCAACTAAACAACAATATGTGCACTTGGTAAAAAATTCAAAAGTCATCAGCTAGTATACAATGAAAAATAGGTCTCCCTCCTCTCAGTCCTACCAGCTATCAGTGTTTTGTTTCCTATGATATCATGTGTACATATTCTCATATGTATATATAATCTAGAAACAGACCCACAGTAATATTTCACATATAGTGCTATACCTTGTTATCCATGTAACAAGATGTCTTGGATATTATTTCAGGGTTGTGTTTGACATTCCATTCTAGAAATACTCTGTGGTTTGTTTAAGCAATCTCTACTGGTGGGAATTTAGGTTGTTTCTAGATTTGTGTTATTACGGGTAGTGCTATAATGAATTTTTTGTATATACTTCTTTGCATATTATTAGAATATACCAAGTACTGATTCTAGAAGAAAATATAGGAATATAGAAAATATAGGGAAATATAGGAATTATGTGTATTTAAAATTTTGACATTGCTCAGTGGCTTTCATATGGATTATACCAAGTGAAATTCCCACCTCAATGTATGAGTGCCTGCTTCCTCTTATTATCAAACATAATATTTTATTCTCATCTGATAAATAAAAATTAGTATCTCATTATAGTTTTTCTTTCTATTAAAAATTAACAAAAGAAAGTACAAATTAATTTTTTGTTGTTGTTGATATATGGCAAAACCAATACAATATTGTAAAGTAATTAGCCAATTAAAATAAATAAATTTATATTAAAAAATAAAAATTAATTTGTATTTTCTTTTGTATTCCTTCTTCTGTTATGTGTTTATAACCTTTGCTCACTCTTCTTACTGCCTTTTTGTATTCTTTATACGTTTTATGAAATTAACCCTTTGTAATTTGTATTGTAAATGTTTCCTTTTAGTTTATTGTTGTACTTTGTGTTGATTATTTCTTTAGACAATTTAGAGTTTTCATTCATATATAGTTGAATTCACCAATCTTTCCTTTTATAGTTTTAGTCAGACCTTTCCTACTCAAAATATTTTCCTTTTAAACCTCATGCTTTCCTTAGTATTTCGTTTTGTTTTGTTTTCATTTTTATGTTTAAATCTTATTGTTGTAAAGGAGAAAGCAAGCTGTTAATTACCATCCTGTGATATTCCTTTGATAACTTTTGCATTAAATTAGGTTCCTGATGAGTCATGTGCAATGGAATAAGATTTGGCTTCTACCTTCAAAATGATGTTTGAATCAGTTGTTTAATTGCAAAAATAAATTCTGCAAGAAGGAAAGTCTTAAATATATTTTTTCATTCTTCAAAAGAAGTCAACCAGTCTGGTTGAGTTAATTGTAACAAGACTGGAGCTGGGAGAAGGTCAGGGAGTGTTTAACTATTGTAAACTTAGTGAGCAAATGCAAACTATGACAAACATGGTTTACAGTTTTATGTGAACAAAGACAATTCTCTAGGGCCAACATTGTAAAAAATGTAGTTTCCTATAACAAGAATTTATATTCTCAACATTTTACAAATCAACAATCCTTGAAATTATTAAAAACAAACTTTTGAATATTATAGGAAAACTGTCTTATTTAAACTGTCTTATGTAAACTTAGGCAGAAATTCCACTTTAAGATAACATGATACAGAATAAGTATAGCTTTAATTTAAATTTTATGGTAACTGGTATATAAATATTCTCTAAACTCCTTCATTACCTAGCTAAAACAAATGGTAATGGCTAGCTCAATGCTTTGCATTTTTAAAAGCACTTGTGCTAACAGTTCAAAGTTTCTCATTAAATAACATTGAAACACATTGCTACCATACAACTATTATTGTAATCAAGGCTGAATCAAAGACCTTGGACATAAAATAATGTACTTTAACTGATAACAAATAATAATATTAATGCAATATGGCATTGCAAACGATGGCACTTTGAATTTAAATTTAACATTGATGAAAATTCTTACAAGAATTCTTCCTGTTGTCATGCTTACTAATTTTTGATCATCCTTAAACTTTTTAAAAATTTAATTTTTAATTATATAACAAAATATGAATACATTTGCTTTTGGAAATAGTAAATGCAAAAGGCAAAACTAAAATCTCTTTACCTTTACTCCTTCATCTATTTCAGTGAGTCAGTCAATTCAGTCACTCAGTCATGTCCGACTCTTTGCAACCCCATGAACCCAGCACGCCTGGCCTCCCTGTCCATCACCAACTCCCAGAGTTTACCCAAACTCATGTCCACTGAGTTGGTGATGCCATCGAACCATCTCATTCTCCTGCCTTCAATCTTTCCCAGCATCAGGGTCTTTTCAAGTGAGTCAGGACTTTGCATCAGGTGGCCAAAATATTGGAGTTTCAGCTTCAACATCAGTCCTTCCAATGAACACACAGGACTGATTTCCTTTAGGATGGACTGGTTGGATTTCCTTGCAGTCCAAGGGACTCTCAAGAGTCTTCTCCATCACCACAACTCAAAAGCATCAATTCTTTTGTGCTCAGCTTTCTTTATACTCCAATTCTCACATCCAACATGACCACTGAAAAACCATAGCCTTGACTAGACGGATCTTTGTTGGCAAAGTAATGTCTCTGATTTTTAATATGCTGTCTAGGTTGGTCATAACCTTCCTTCCAAGGAGCAAGCGACTTTTAATTTCATGGCTGCAATCACCATCTGCAGTGATTTTGGAGCCCCAAAATATAAAGTCAGCCACTGTTTCCACTGTTTCCCCATCTATTTGCCATGAAGTGATGGGACCAGACGCCATGATCTTCGTTTTCTGAATGTTGAGCTTTAACCAACTTTTTCACTCTCCTCTTTCGCTTTCTTCAAGAGGCTCTTTAGTTCTTCTTCACTTTCTGCCATAAGGGTGGTGTCATCTGCATATCTGAGGTTATTGATATTTCTCCTGGCAATCTTGATTCCAGCTTGTGCTTCTTCCAGCCCAGCGTTTCTCATGATGTACTCTGCATAGAAGTTAAATAAGCAGGGTGACAATATACAGCCTTGACATACTCCTTTTCCTATTTGGAGCCAGTCTGTTGTTCCATGTCCAGTTCTAACTGTTGCTTCCTGATCTGCATACAGGTTTCTCAAGTGGCAGGAATTTTCCACAGTTGATTGTGATCCACACAGTCAAAGGCTTTGGCATAGTCAATAAAGCAGAAATAGATGTTTTTCTGGAACTCTCTTGCTTTTTCCATGATCCAGTGGATGTTGGCAATTTGATCTCTGGTTCCTCTGCCTTTTCTAAGACCAGCTTGAACATCTGGAAGTTCATGGTTCACGTATTGCTGAAGCCTGGCTTGGAGAATTTTGAGCATTACCAGCGTGTGAGATGAGTACAATTGTGCGGTAGTTTGAGCAGTCTTTGGTATTGCCTTTCTTTGGGATTGGAATGAAAAGTGACCTTTTCCAGTCCTGTGGCCACTGCTGAGTTTTCCAGATTTGCTAGCATATTGAGTGCAGCACTTTCACAGTATCATCTTTTAAGATTTTGAAATAGCTCAACTGGAATTCCATCACCTCCACTAGCTTTGTTCGTAGTGATACTTCCAAAGCCCACTTGACTTCACATTCCAGGATGTCTGGCTCTAGGTGAATGATCACACCATCGTGGTTATCTGGGTCATTAAGGCCTTTTTGTATAGTTCTTCTGTGAGTTCTTACCACCTCTTCTTAATCTATTCTGCTTCTGTTAGGTCCTTGCCATTTCTGTCCTTTATTGAGCCCATCTTTGCATGAAAAGTTCCCTTGGTATCTCCAATTTTCTTGAAGAGATCTCTAGTCTTTCCCATTCTATTGTTTTCCTCTGTTTCTTTGCATTTTTCACTTAAGAAAGCTTTCTTGTCTCTTCTTGCTGTTATCTTCAACTCTGCATTCAGATGGGTATATCTCTCCCTTTCTCCTTTGCCTTTCGCTTCTCTTCATTTCTCAGCTATTTGTAAGGCCTCCTCAGACAACCACTTTGCCTTCTTGCATTTCTTTTTCTTTGGGATGGTTTTGGTCACTGCCTCCTGTATGGACTTCTGTCCATAGCTCTTCAGGCACTCTGTCTACCAGATCTAATTTCTTGAATCTATTCATCACCTCCACTGTAAGGGATTTGATCTAGGTCATATCTGAATGGCCTAATGGTTTTCCCTACTCTCTTTAATTTAATCCTGGATTTTGCAATAAGGAGCTGATGATCTGAGCCACCGGAGAAGGCAATGGCAACCCACTCCGGTACTCTTGCCTGGAAAATCCCATGGATGGAGGACCCGGGTAGGCTGAAGTCCATGGGGTTGCTACAAGTCAGACATAACTGAGCGACTTCATTTTCACTTTTATGTATTGGAGAGGGAAATGGCAACCCACTCCAGTATTCTTGCCTGGAGAATCCCAGGGATGGGGGACCTGGTGGGCTGACGTCTGGGGTCGCACAGAGTCGGACATGATTGAAGTGACTTAGTAGGAGCAGCAGCAGCAGATCTGAGCCACAGTCAGCTCCAGGTCTTGTTTTTGTGGATTGTATAGAGCTTCTCCATCTTTGGCTTATTCCTTAGGGTTTAGGGTGAAGCTGTCCCCTCTACCAGGATTTGCATTTATTTCTGTCAGATCTCCAGAGGCATAAACAGTCCAGAACCATTTTAAACTAAACAAGCTTGAGGTTTTCTGGACTACCTTTTGATAGGAGTTAAGGCTAAAAACTGTGTGCAAGAATTCATTTGTGGTTACCATTTTTAAGAAATAGGTTTTTCTTGCTCTGGTTTTCTCTCTCTACTTTGCTCAACATGAAACCCCACCTTCCTCAAGTTCCTTGCTGGTGGGTTATGGTTAGGAAGGTGCATTTACTGCAGAGTTTCAGTTTAATGTACTTATTTTCCCTTTGGTTTCTCAGGTCAGGTGGAGTCTGGACTTTGACTTAGATACTCCATGCCCCTTGATGTCATCTAAATTGCACCTCCATCTTACCTAGATTAGCAGATGTCCTCAGTAAAAAAGGAACTTAGTGGCTATTTATTTTGATAAATATTTACTTTCAAGTTTTTCTTGGTATCTAATCCTCATTATCCTTTGAGTTCTTTGATACTCTTAAGAAAATTATTTTAACAATCAGTGTTGGTATGAAATACCTAGCCTGTCATTTCTAGAATTGGAAGTTTTAGAAAATCTTTTAAAATTTATCTGAGTCTTTCTTTTCCTTGAAATATAAAAATATCACCAAGATATTTTGAGGTGATAAATTTTTAAAATAAAAACTTCTGGTACACAGCAAGTATTTTTAATCTATTGATTACAGGATTTTTTCCCCCAGCGTAATACATTTTTTTCCATGCTCAATAAAGTTTTCATTTTATTATTTCTTTATTTTTCACTTCTGTTCCCTTTCTTCCAGTCACTTCTTCAGAAACTGAGTTCTTTATATTTATCATTTTCTTCTTTTGGATTCTTTTACTTTATATTTCAGGAGGGTTCTAAGGCTTATCTATCTCATAAGTGATTTTTTCCCCCCCTGTAGCATTGTTGTTATTTTAATTGCTACTTCTAGGAGTGTAAAGATATTTATGTGATATTATTTACTGCATTATAGCTTTTCTTTATATTTCCATTTCTCTTTTGCCTCATTAGTTAGTTGTTTTCAAGTAACGTTTCTTTATGTACTTATAGAACCTATGATTTTTGTGATGATATTCAGTTCAGTTCAGTTCAGTCGCTCAGTCGTGTCCGACTCTCTGCAACCTCATGAATCACAGCACGCCATGCCTCCCTGTCCATCACCAACTCCCGGAGTTCACTCAAACTCATGTCCATCGAGTCAGTGATGCCATCCAACCATCCCATCCTCTGTCATCCCCTTCTCCTCGTGCCCCCAATCCCTCCTAGCATCAGAGTCTTTTCCAATGAGTCAACTCTTTGCATGAGGTGGCCAAAGTACTGGAGTTTCAGCTTTAGCATCAGTCCTTCCAAAGAAATCCCAGGGCTGATCTCCTTCAGAATGGACTGGTTGGATCTCCTTGCAGTCCAAGGGACTCTCAAGAGTCTTCTCCAGCACCACAGTTCAAAAGCATCAATTCTTCGGCGCTCAGCCTTCTTCACAGTTCAGCTCTCACATCCATACATGACCACAGGAAAAACCATAGCCTTGACTAGATGGACCTTAGTCGGCAATTACTTCCTGGCATAAATCCTTTAGGAAAATGATTTCTTCTCTGTTATTAATCACTATACTTATATATTTCCTTGTTTTCAGAATCTTTGTATTGGTCCATTGTGATTTTATTTATTTTCCAAAATTTTGATAGTCATTTAAAAAACTAAGATAACAATAAACATTTAAATGGTGAATTCCATTGAAAAGAACTAGCTAAGGAAATGAAATGTACACATCTGCTATATGATAAAAGGTAAAGCAGTTGAAATGAAGCATTCAAACATGCAAAATTTTTTAACCTAAACATCAGGTTGAAGGAACTTAAGCCTTAGCTTTTTACTTGTGTACATTTTTAACAGTATATATAAATGTGTGAAGTTATTTGGATCAAAAAAGAAGTCAGAAGTGAAAATTCCAATGGCAAGCCTTAGGAATGTGGATGTTTAGATGCTTTCTGCTTGTCTAATTAATTCTTATTCATTAAAAGATGTGGAGAAATGGGGATAAGTGAGCAAGATTAAAGCAAGATAGAGACAACAAGTGGGTGTACCTGTTGATACCACTTTAAGAAGAATAAATTCCTTTTGAAAGTACTTGTGAATATCCGGTCCATAAAAGAATACATTCAGAAAACATTTATTGAACTTACAATTGTCAGACACTGTGTTAGAACTTGGGGTACAAAGATTTTATTTTTGAGAAGTTCAGAGTCTCATTGGGGGCTAATAAACACAAACATTAATAAATACGCATACCATGAGTTGACTCATTGGAAAAGACTCTGATGCTGGGAGGGATTGGGGGCAGGAGGAGAAGGGGATGACAGAGGATGAGATGGCTGGATGACATCACTGACTCAATGGACGTGAGTCTGAGTGAACTCCGGGAGTTCGTGATGGACAGGGAGGCCTGGCGTGCTGCGATTAATGGGCTTGCAAAAAGTCGGATATAACTGAGCGACTGAACTGAACTGATCTTATATCTTGGGATATACAGAGGAAAATGAATCATCTGTATCTACACAAGGAAGCTAGTCACAAAGACAACATTTGTGTGAAATATTTTGCCCTGTTAGTTTCTGGTAGAACCTAGAAACCACCAGGATTCCTGAAATTTTAAAGCAGAACTCAGATATCCCAATAATTTCACATCAAGTACCTACTAGTAGCTACACATCTGCTACACAATAGTATACAAAAATCTAGAAGGTAATAAAAATGGTGCAAATGGGTTCCCCATTTCTTTTCCAAGAAAAACCTCCTAATGGGCTGATGATGAGCTAATCAGGTCAAGTGTTCTCTGAGTTGCCCTTTTTATACAGAGTCAGCAAGCATAACATTTTGTTAACCTATTGACACAGAGGAAATTTGTTTTCCATCTGACCTTTTACAGTAACTACTCAAAATTACTTTCTCTTCAGCTAACAAAGTTAATGAATAAATTATCCAAGTTTAGCATTCATAGACAGTAACATATAAATTTTTGTTGTTGTTACATTCTGTTTTCTTTTTCAGCCATTACATTTTCCTTAGGAAAAATGTAATTTTTATTGAACATCTGCAGTTTTGTTTTACAGAGTCATACTCTTGAACCATTTGGAACCAGTCACAGTAACTATTTATTTTGCAGATATTATATTCTTATATGTTGAAATGGCTACATGGTACTTTTGTAATGCATAGAAATTCTTTTCATTAAAAATTTATAACCATTTGTATAAGATAGAATGCAAGTTTAATTTTGGGCTACCTGTGAACAAAGGATTTCCTAAGGAAATATTTATTAAAACAAAAGCATAGAGAGCATTTTAAACCTGGGAATAAACTCTTTTCCTATGGAAAAGTGAATTGTGGGTACTGGCTACATTTTTTTTTTAAATTAAATCTTGATTCTAAGAATCTCTACTCACCAAAATTTTGTTAAATATATTCTTTCAAATTACTAAAAAACTCTTCAAAATACTAACCCCTTATTTCAACTTACCCTAACGTCCAGCCTTTTATCTGTTTCAAATTGATCTTTTCCTAAATAGGCCCAAATTGGAAGTTAACTCCAGTAAATAAGTTTTTAATCATTTGCGATGTTCATCCAGCTTCAAAGGTGGTCATTTAATTCAGTCTCTAAGGGAGGCCTTCTTTTACTCTTAAGTGGTTGGACCAGTTAAATACTTCTTGCTGCTGCTAAGTCGTTTCTGTTGTGTCCAACTCTGTGCGACCCCAGAGACGGCAGCCCACCAGGCTCCCCTGTCCCTGGGATTCTCCAGGCAAAAATACTGGAGTAGGTTGCCATTTCCTTCTCCAAAGAGAATGAGATTAAATACGTATTTCTGTGCAGACTATCCTAACACTTGCTATTTTAAGAATATTATTTAAGTCTCATTAAATCCATTCACCTCTCCAGTTTTCAGAGAGGAAATCAAGCTTGCTCACATTACATTTATCATGGATCTGCTATAGGCTATGAGCTTATCATTTTCCACCAATGTAAGCAGATAGTATTATTATTTTACACTTCTTAGAAAAGTTCAAAGAAGCAAGATCATTTTGGATTATCATCAGCAAGTGGCCATTGTTCCTTTTGGAAGATATTCTTTGTCACTGAAAAAGTCTGTTGTTTTAATTGCAGCTCATTAAATTGGATTCAGAGACCCACAGCTTATACCACCAGCAACATTTCTTTCAGTTGAATATTCTAAGTGTGTTTTTATTCTCTATATGTTTGATTCAACTACCTTGAACAGTGTTATAATGAAATGAGTTAAAATTATTAAATTTTTTGAATAGAGAAGTAACTCATTTGAGGTTTAAATAACAGCTTTTTGTTATTACACACACTTATAAAATATTTCTCCTAAGACATAACTTAATTTTGGGGCATGTTGAGTGAAGCGTCCTTTATTTTAATTACTTATAGACTGAAGTACCAGACAGTCATAATATCTCTTTGTTTCTTTTAAAGCAGAAAAACATAGGCCTTGCATGGAAATTCTTAAGAAATGTCAAAGAGCTAGTCCTGTTGGAAAGGTTAGTAGTTATAGAAAAATATTTCAAAAACATAAATGCAGCAGTTTCAAACATGGTTTAGTGCCCAGAATAACTTCTTGGTTTTGTTTTTCATTTTTAACATAAATATCAACTGCCACTGGGTAACTGAGTCACAAACACATTTGAATTCAGGAATTTTTATACTGAAATACTTCTCTGTGGACAAATCCCATCTTACCAAACAGAAAGATTTTGTTACTGTTTGTGTGTTTTAAAAGCGAAAAAGCCTTGTATTACATAATACTCTGTTGGGTGTTTTATGTATCTCTGTACTTTCTTATTCCACTCCTCTTGTCATTTTTGTGTTCCTCAAAATATCTGGGACAGCATTTTTGCATGCTTGCATATATATAAGAATATAGTGTAGTTGTTAAAAAACTTGGATTCTGTAGCCAGACTGCCTAAGTTCAAATCTTGTTCTGCAACATTTAGCTCTATAACCTTTGCAATTCATTCAAATCTGTTGTGCTTCGTTTTCTCATCTATAAACTGGGAGTTGCATTAAATGTTTGTGGATTGAAAGAATTAGGACATGTAAATCACGTAAAATAGTGGCTGGCACATAACAAATTCTTAGTAAATGTTAGCTGTTATTTTTAACAAGTATGTATCAAGCACCTATTACACTGATGCTGTGCTAGAAATTCTGGGTGTGCCACAATGAGTAAGATAGTCATAGTTACTCTTCTTATAGAATTTACAGTTTAGTGCAAGATTCAGACAAATACTGGTGGCTCAGATGGTAAAGTGTCTGTCTACAATGTGAGAGACCTGGGTTCGATCCCTGGGTTGGGAAGATTCCCTAGAGAAGGAAATGGCAATCCACTCCAGTACTCTTGCCTTGAAAATCCCATGGATGGAGGAGCTTGGTGCAGGCTACTATCCATGGGGTTGCAAAGAGTCGGGCATGACTGAGCAACTTCACTTCACTTCAGACAAATACATAGGGTGTGATAATGCAATAAAAACTACTCTGATGTGGTAGTGTAGGGTGCCACCATTACCTAATGGGGGACACTTTATCCAGGCTAAGGAGATCAGGAAGGTTTTTCTGAATTAAGTGTATCTAAGCCAGGATCTGAAGGATGTGTTTGCTTTTGCCATGTGCTAATGGACAGGGTGGAGGAATAGAGTTTCAAGCAGACAGAGTAGCCAGAGGACCTATTGCGAGAAGTTTCCATAGAGGAGAGAGAGCATGGTACATTTAAGGACTTCAGGAGGCTTGGTCAAATGTACCATACTGTTCAGGGCAGGGGGATGGGGGTAGTATACAAGGCCACTCTATTTTGAGAAGAACAAGGAGTCACTGAAGACACAGAAAGGGAGTGTGTCCTGTTCAGATTCTAGTATTTTAAAGATTCCTCTAATTCCAAAGATCATGTATTAAAGTGAGTTAAAAGTGGATACGGGGAGGTCAGTTAAAATGCCAGTATAGCATCCAGGAGAGAGATGTTGGAGGCTTGGAACTAGAGTGTAACAGTGAAAATAAAGAGAATTTGAGAGATGGAGAGATGTTTACAGGGAAAGAATCAAAAGGATGTAGTAATAGTGTGGTGCTGGATGTGACGTGAGCAGGAGAAAGGCCTAAAGGTGGATTCCCAGGTTTTGTGCTTGAGCGTGGGAATGGCATTTTAGCTGAGACAGGAAAGAGTGCAGTGGATGCACAATGGTTGCTGTTGCCACTCAGCATATATTCTTGGTAATTACGTCCCAATTTTCAGCCAGATGTAGCTCCCTCCTCCATCTCAATCCATTTGTTCCTAAATGGAATGGACTCTGCCTCTATTTCCAGGAGTGAAGCACATGATCCAGGAAGAGCCAGTCAGTGTATTCCATTCTTTCTAGACACATATCAAGATAGATTAGAGCATCTCAACTGATAGAGTCAGCATGAATCTCTGAGATTTGGTTGGACCTATTAAACAAGTCATGGGCATGGCAATTGGCAGAGCTACTGTAGTTATCTTGAACCCATTACAGGAATGTCTGTCTGAGAACAGAGCCAGTATGATGAAGTCAAAGCTCAGAGACAGAAGCAAAATCCTGACAGTGTCCTTAAAGTACTGAAACCAGCCATTTCCAAAGCCATCCTTTATTTTGGACTTTTTGATTTATGATAGTAGTGTGTTGTCTTTTGGCTTAAGCCAGAGGGGTTAGGTTTTGTAAATTTATATATTAAAAAACTGATAAAGATAAGAAACCATGTATGAAAGAATTTGTTGAGGGGAAAGATGATGAGTTTAGCCTTGGCTGTGTTGAATTCAAGGTGTTTGTGAGGTATCTTAGTAGAGTGGACAGGTGCAGTAGAAAATATGCATAGGAAATTAGTGACGTTTGATAGTCTTTGGTAAAAAAATTTTAGAAGGGCATTTGGCAATGCACACAAAAACCACCCTGGTAGCTCAGCAGTAAAGAATCTTCCTGCAGTGCAGGAGATGCAGGACACACAGGTTCAATCCCTGGGTCAGGAAGATCTCACAGAGGAGGGCATGGCAACCCATTCCAGTATTCTTGCCTGGAGAATCCCATGGAGAGAGGAGCCTAGTGGGCTACAGTCCATAGGATCACACAGAGTAGGACATGACTGAAGCAACTTAGCATGCATGTAAGCACAAAAAGAATTCTCTCAAACATGGCCACATTACTTAACTTTCTAGTAAACTCAAAAGAGTTTGAAGAATATAGTTCTTTAATTTCAGTTTCTGCAATGATTAGTGGTGTATTCAGAGTTTCTACTTCTGTGATATGCTGATGTAACAAGAACCAACATGATGTTATAAAGCAATTATGCTTCGATTAAAAATAAATAAATTTTTAAAAAACAACACAAAGAAGAAATATGTATCTAGCATTCACCCTTGGTCCCTTGCATAGAGCTCCTAAAATCTTTGTAATTTATTAAGTGATAGAGGTGCTAGGAGCATCTTTTGTTCCAATATTTGGTCTTTGACTCAATTCCTAACACAGAGCTCCTAAATCTCATGGAATTTCCTGGACAATAAGGTCATCTTTTATTCTAACAAGGTAACTCTTAGAGGCTTCTGGAATGGGGCTGATCCCTAGAAAGACCAAGCCATGATTAGCAGTGTGGAACTTTTAGTTTCACCCCTCATCCTTTGGGGAGGGGAATGAGGCTAGAGACTGAATTAATAATTGATCATGTCTATGGCCTCTGTGAAAATCTCCAAAGTAGGGGGTTTGGAGAACTTCTGATTTGGTGAATAAGAACACATAGAGATTCTAGGGGAACAGTGTGCCTAAAGAAGGCACAGAAACCCCATATCCCTCCTCATGTACCTTGCTCTATGTACCTGTATCCTTTATCATATCCTTTATAACAGACTGGTAAATATAAATAAGTATTTACCTTAGCTATGCAAGCTGTCATAGTAAGTTGCAGAAGGAGGGGATCATGGGTACTCCTCATTCATAAGAGTCATCCAGAATTATGGGTAACCTGGGTACCTACTACTCAAGACTGGTATGTAAAGTGGGGAGCAGTCTTGTAACTTATGGGATCTGAAGTTAGCTTCAGGTAGACAATGTCAGAATTGAGTTGAATTACAGAATACCCAGTTAGTGTCCAGCAGAGGACCAGAACAAATTGTTCTGGGTGAAAACCAAAAAAGCAACAGAGATGTTGAAAGTTGTGTGTATAGTAGAGAAAACTGCTTTTCCTTTTCAACTTCTATATCCAACATTTATAATGTCTTCTTGTTTCCAACTTACCAACTGTGGTAAATTGAGTAATGGCTTCCCCAAAGATGTCCATGTTCTAATTGCTGGAACTTGTGAATACTGACTCATATGGCAAAAGGCATTTTGAAGATGTAATGAAATTAAGAATCTTGAAATGGGGAGATTATCCTGGATTATCCAGGTAGGTACAGGAGGGAGCAAAACATCCCAAGCTACCTTAGACATCAACTCTGATTAATCAATGCCAGCCAAGTCAAACTCTAAAGGTAAAAACCGAGACTAGATAGATGGATTTGTCCTAATATTTTTATCCACGTTGTTGTTGTTTGGTTGCTAAGTCGTGTCCTACTCTTTTGTGACTCCATGGACTGAAGACCCCAGGCTCTTCTGTCCAAGGGATTTCCTAAGTAAGAATACTGAAGTGGGTTGCCGTTTCCTTCTCCAGGAAATCTTCCCTACTCAGGGACTGAACCTGCATCTCCTGCACCGGCAGGCAGATTCTTTGTGCAAATTGTGTGTGTTGTGATCTGCCATTTGTCTGGTACAGTTTAAAAAAAAAGAATTTAGATAATAGATTAACTTATGGGATCTGAATTTAGCTTCAGGTAGACAATGTCAGAATTGAGTTGAGTTGCAGAATATCCAGTTGGTGTCCAGCAGAGGACCAGAAAAAATTGTTCTGGGCGAAAACCAAAAAAGCAACAGAGATGTTGAAAGTTGTGTGTATAGTAGAGAAAACTGCTTTTCCTTTTCAATTTTTCAAGTTCCAGGACTATGGAAACTTTGCAGTTACTTGCGTGCGTGCTACGGAGAAGGCAATGGCACCACACTCCAGTACTCTTGCCTGGAAAATCCCATGGATGGAGGAGTCTGGTAGGCTGCAGTCCATGGGGTTGCTAGGAGTCAGACACGGCTGAGTGACTTCACTTTCACTTTTCACTTTCATGCATTGGAGAAGGAAATAACGACCACTCCAGTATTCTTGCTTGGAGAATCCTAGGGATTGGGGAGCCTGGTGGGCTGCCATCTATGGGGTTGCACAGAGTTGGACATGACTGAAGCAACTTAGCAGCAGCAGCGTGCATGCTAAGTTGCTTTAGTTGTGCCTGACTCTTTGTGATCCACAGGACTGCAGCCCACCAGTCTCCTCTGTCCATGGGATTCTCCAGGCAAGAATACTGGAGTGGGTTGCCATGCCCTGCTCCAGGCTTCCTGACCCAGGGATTGAACCTGCACCTCATGTCTCCTGCATTGGCAGGCAGGTTCTTTACCACTAGCGCCAGCTAGGAATCCCTTGCAGATACTTACTGGGTTTTAACTGGTGTTTTGTGGTAGGAGAAGGAGACGAAAAGGAGATTGCTAGTTTTCTACCACACTATTAGATTTAGATTTGGATACTCTTGTACAGCAGCAATTGTAATATTCTCCCAAATTTCCCAAGAGTCTAACAGTTGGATTGAGTCATATAACCAATTATGGAAATAGACTATGGGTATAAAGGGCAAGGGCTTGTGAAGCTTAAAAGAACCCACAGCTTTCTTTTTCTTTGCCCTGCTGACCTAGAAGGCCAGTAGAATCTCCATTAAACTGGATCCCTGGAATAGGCACCCTCTTGATCCAAGTGATTAGAGCTCCTTGACAAGTAGTGTGAGCTATAGTGAACTTTTTTTTTGGTACAAGCTAATGAGATTTGGGGTTGGTTTGTTTCAAAAGTTGCTTATCTAGATTAATGTATTGATATCTTCTTTCTATATAACTAAACTCAGATTCTATCAAAAAGTTGATGGCAAGATGAAAATCTCTCCAGATGGCTTCACAAAATTGAACATATCATATATCTTTAAGTGTTGAAGGAATGAATAGATATGGCAGAGAGGTTGTTTGTAATTGAACAGGATACTGGTTTTTGAAACACCCTGTGCTATATACTAGGCTTGCTTTTTAACAGATGCAATAGTGAGGTAAATATCTTTATCAGTATATATTCTCCAGTTTAGGAGGGGCATTTAATTTAAAGTGATAGGTCTCTTCTACTTGAAATGTTTCAGGGAGTGATTCCCTTTACTTTTTTGTCCACTGGTCATTACTTATTATATATGCTTTACACCTGTGACAAGTAAGTTGCAAAGTGATTGTTTGCCTTTAAACTTAATCAAAATAAGCTTTAAATTCATTAGGCATGTGATTATTATTTTTTAATAAAAGATCATTCTTTTCAGTATGTGGTTTAAATCATGGAAGCATAATTGTTTTCAGGCAATTCTTTAAAACTTCGGGCTTCCGTGTTTAAAGGGATGCTAGGGGACCAATCCAAGCGTTTTAGTATGAAAAATATATCTGTATTAATTTAAGGTTCTTCTTATTTAGGCTTCCCAAGTGGCAATAGTGGTAAAGAACCTGCCTGCCAACAGGAGACATAAGCGACACAGGTTTGATTACTGGATTGGGAAGATTCCCTGGAGGAGGGCATGGCAACCCATTCCAGTATTCTTCCCTGGGAAATCCCATGAACAGAGGAGCCTGGCCAGTTATGGTCCACAGGGTCACAAAGAATTAGACACAACTGAAGTGACTTTGCATGCACAGCACACACTTATTTAATAAGAGGTGTTTTCTGAGATGGAAGACATTGGGTAGATTCTATGTAATAGAGATGAACATGAAATTCTTTTTTTTTAACCTGAGAAAACTCTATAGGATCAACTATACTCCAGTAAAAGTTTAAAGCAACAACAAAAACAAAAAACGTATGGGAAAAGTTTGGGAAGACTCAATGATAGGTGTAAAATGGACTTAAATGGATGCCTCTCAATGATATAATGTTATATGAGGTAATAATATGCACATTATGGCTCTATTTGTATAATACATTTAAAAAATTAAATGATATATTGTACATGGTTAGTAAAAGGATAATGAAAAAAGTGTGGAAATGATGAACACAATATACAGACTAGAGGTTACTTTGGGGTAAAGGAAAGAGGGCTACAATTAGAGAGATGTGTATGGAGGCTTCTAAACCACTTTTAATACCATAGCTCCAAAGTTGAGTGGTGGATACACAGATGTTCATTTTTATTCCAGTTTTTAAAACTGTACATATGTTTTCTACACTCTTTTGGAAGCAAGCCATATTTTACTATCAAAAATAATGGTAAGTTCAATATGAATTGATGATATGCTATGGCTTACTCAAAAAAGTTAATTACTCTTGTACATGGTATTATAAGAAGTCTGGAATTAAGGAAATTGAGGGTATTTCTCTATTTAGTCCTGATTACACCATACTTTAGTACTTTGTTCAATTCTATGTATCCCCCTTTAAGAGTGTACAGATAAACTAGCATGTGTTCATGTGACAGTGACAAGGCCAGTGATAATTTGTGAAACTCTGCCACACATGGGAACAACTGAATAAGGAATTGAGAAGAGCAAAATTGAAGAGAAGAAAATGACCCACTAGTACACAAATTTTCCTATATTTGAATGAGAAGGAGGGCTTAGATTACTACTACATATGGTAAAGCATAGAATCAAAACCAATAGGTGAATGCCGCAAGGAAATAGATTTTGTCTTAACAGAACCAAAAATTTTCTAATCATTGCATCTGTTCAATGAGTTGCCTTGAGAAGTAGTGGGTTTCCACTGGTGGCAGTATTACAGAATAAATTGAATGTCTGCTGGTGACATATTATTGGGAGGTGATTCTAAAAGCCCCTCTGGGCCTAAGATTCTTAGAAGACTTCCAGAGATTTCCAGTCAACCTGAAGTTTATATTCAGTATCTCCTACTTGAGTAGCATCATAGTTTAGCGACTAAGGGCACAGACTCTGGAATCAGATTCCCTGGGTTGAATCCTGGCTTTGCCAATTACCATCCTTGTATCTTTGAGCAAATTACCCAACCTCTCTGTGCCTACTTTCTGCAATCTGTAAAATGGGTTTGGTATCTCTCTCACAAAGTTGTAAGACTTAAAATCATGGCATGTAATCCCCAATAAGTATTTGTTTTTTTAAAGAAGTACTTTCTTCTAAAGATCAGTTGCTCAGTTTACTTTGAATTAGTTACATTTGTGCTTTTGCTTTGAATGAAAACCCCCTTTTCTTCTATTTTTATGAGTACATATTTTTAATTATCTCTCAACTTACAAAGGAACTGGAGAATCTGTTGGGCTCCAAACACAAGCAATTCCAATGAGCGTAGAATTTTTAACTTGACTTAAATGGCTTTAGAATAGCTTTATGACATAATCACAGGGCCACAGAGCCCAAAAAGAACCTTGAGAGGATAATCCAGCCTCTTTTCTTACTCTTGAAATTAGGTACCTTGTCTGCCAAGAGACTTTGTCCTCAAGGGATTGCTGTAAATCCTGTCCCATTGTTGAACCTTTACATGGCTCTTCCAGTCATCACTAGCAGGAGGTGGATTGTGTGTTAAAAGTTAATGATGATGAGCTGGAAGTCTGTTATTCTCAGTTTATGCATGCAGAGGAAGGGGTAAATCTATCTCAGTCAAACTAACTATTAACTTTGGAAGCTTACATTCTTTACACACTATGCCCTGCTTTTGAAATGACAATTTATAGGATAAGGAATATTGACGTGATGTTCTGGGGTCCACAACAAGTATATTTTCTGGTCATAAGTAGATAGCAATGATAAAAACCAGATTTCCTTTCTAGGAGATGCAGAAAAAAGCAAGAATTATTAAATTTAGGTTTTTAATGAGAAGAAAAAAAAAAGGAAAGAAAATGAAGACACATGAAAGGAGGTAGTTGGTTCTTTCTAGACCTGATTTCAGTCAGTTCAGTCGGTCAGTCATGTCTGACTCTTTGTGACCCTATAGACTGCAGCATGCCAGGCTTCCTTGTAAATCACCAGCTCCTGGAGGATTCTCAAACCTGATTTACATGGGTACATTTCCTGCTAATGATTTGTCTTGGTTGGGAGGGGGCAGGAAACAGAGATCCAAGTCCACGAGGATGAGTGTATACCTTGGCAGAGGTGAGACTTGAACCTTAATTGTTACCTAAGATTCATATAAACCTTGAGAAATATACTGTTGATTTGTTTCAAACATTCTATATTCTTAGAAATGATTTGAGCATTGTGCCACTTCTGTAGCTCTGAATGACTCTGGGTGACTCTGGAGATCAGCCTGCTTATTAGGACTTTCTGGGTTTGATATAACTCAGTATATCAGTCAGGGTAGACTGGGTAATGCTGCTATGACAAAGTACTCCCAAATATTGATGACTCATAATCTAGAGGTTTATTTTTCCTTATACTACATGCTTCCTCTGCCTTATCCTTTCTTCACAAACCATTAGGGTCTGGGGGTAAACCTGTCTTGTTGGGACTTTCTCTGTGTCACAATATTCTCCTTGCTGTAGGGGGTATTTCTCTTGAGTTATAATAGTTAAATGATGGTTGGAACAATACTAATGGGAAAAAGCAAAAAAGAGAACATTGGTTTAATATTTATAAAATATTAACCCCATTAAATTTGTAATTAAGCTGAAATTTTGTAACTCTCTATATGAGAGCTATTAGAAACATGGTAATTGAGTATAGAGAGAAATAAAGATTGACTGCTAGGTTTGCAGCCCATCTAACCTAATTGGTGGGTGACAATGCCATTCAATAAGATGAGAATGTTGGGAGATGGAAAAGGTTTTGAGGCAGAAAGTCAAGAATTCTGTTAATATTTGCTAGCTTAAGAAGGTATAATTATGGGTGATTTTCTTTTTCTGCCTATTTTTTTTTTTTGATCCTAAGTTTTTCTTAAAGATGCTTCAATAGTAAAAATAATTTACTGACCAGAATAAACATGTAGGTTGCATCCTGAGTTCTGTGTCTGGGACATCTGCTGGTTCTCAGGCTCCATCCTGGCCTGTGTTGGATCCAATCCGAGAATAAGGAATGTTGCTGGAGGAGCTTGGGATGAGCTTGCTGTGGTTTCTTAGATGCTTCTTGCTGGGTAGACAGGGCAGGGCATATGGCTCAGGTTGCCAGGATGGTGTTAAATGCCTCCATTTGGTGCAGAGTGGCTTGATGGATGCTTTTGAACTCTTTTTAAAAATGCTTCTCAGCTTGAAAATGTTTCCAATTTCCATCTTTTTCATGGGAATTTATTGAACATAACTAAGTCAAATGTTTTTCTCATTAACTAGAGAACTTAATCATGTAGCATGACAAAGGAAAGAAAGTCAGAAAGGATTCACAATTCCCAAGAATGGGCAATTCCCTTGAAGGGATGGATCATTCAGGGAAGCTGTTTGTTTGGCCTGGATTTTCTCTGAGTTGATTGTTTTCCTCATTTTGGCCCAATTAAGATTTTGAGTATTTTTGACTACCTTCCCTGACCCAATAACTCTTTCTAGGGGCTTGTGGTCTGAATACAAGGCTATTCAATGAACTCATGGGGCCCCTAGTTAATGCCGTCTGTCCCCCAACTCCTTTCTAGAAAGGTAAATTTTCTTGTGAAGAAAAAGGAAGCCTGTGTACATTTCAGGCTAATCCTATTAACTTGAGTCATGGCAGTTTGTGCTTTTTGTTGGTCTCAACAGTTCCTATTGAAAAAAATCTTAGAGAAGGATTTAATTATTTTCCTACTTTGGTATTTTGCAACTTTATTTTCCTGTGGCAAATGAGAATTATGATTGTGTTGTGGTATAAATATGGAAAGGGTAGACAATAAGTGAGTAGAGATAGGAGACACAAGATATGTTTTCAAGTATTTCTTCTATAAACTATTTATTCATTCTTTGATTCCTAAATGCTTTTTTATATATTGATATTCAACTGAGTACTCAGAATTATTTTTAAGAATGGTGAGGAATATTAAGATCATGTCCCTGATCTTAGGCTGCTGACAAACTAGTTGGAAAGAAAAACATACACTTGGGAAAGTAACTACCAGTACGTGGCAAAATACGACCAGAGCCATATGAGCAAAATGCAGAGAAACTGTTATAGGAGTTCAACAAGGGTGTAATCCCTGTGGACAGCATAATCTGAGAAGTCTTCTTGGGGGAAATGGAATGGGAGTTGAAATCTGAGGTCTGGATTAGCAGAGAGGGAAGTGGGAGGGAATTTTCAGGGAGTAAAGAGGCAAAGGCAGTGAGAAGAAAAAGTACAGTACATGTTTGGGTAGGGCCAAGGGCAATAACATGAGTATATCAACTTGTTTGGAGCAAAAACCTTCCCACTCCCACTGCTAATTCCATTAGATAAGTTCAGTTCATTTCAACCACTCAGTCGTGTCCGACTCTTCATGACCCCATGGACTGCAAGCATGCCAGGCCTCCCTGTCCATCACCAAATCCTGGAGTTTACTCAAACTCATCTCCATTGAGTCAGTGATGCCATCCAACCATCTCATCCTCTGTCATCCCCTTTTCCTCCTGCCTTCAATCTTTCCCAGCATCAGGTCTTTTCAGATGAGTCAGTTCTTCACATCAGGTGGCCAAAGTGTTGGAGTTTCACCTTCAGCATCAGTCCTTCCAATGAATATTCAGGACTTATTTCCTTTAGGATGGACTGCTTCGATCTCCTTGCAGTCCAAGGGACTCTCAAGAGTCTTCTCCAACACCACAGTTCAAAAGCATCAATTCATCAGCACTCAGCATTCTTTATAATCCAACTCTCACAATCCATACTCTATTAGATAAAGAGTTCATTGATTTGAAGTAGAAATAGAGGAAAAGAACAGAATGGGAAAGACTAGAGATCTCTTCAAGAAAATTAGAGATACTAAGGGAACATTTCATGCAAAGATGGGCTCAATAAAGGACAGAAATGGCATGGACCTAACAGAAGCAGAAGATATTAAGAAGAGGTGGCAAGAATACACAGAAGAACTGTACAAAAAAGATATTCATGACCCAGATAATCATGATGGTGTGATCATTCATCTAGAGCCAGACATCCTGGAATGTGAAGTCAAGTGGGCCTTAGAAAGCATCACTATGAACAAAGCTAGTGGAGGTGATGGAATTCCAGTTGAGCTGTTTCAAATCCTAAAAGATGATGCTGTGAAAGTGCTGCACTCAATATGCCAGCAAATGTGGAAAACTCAGCAGTGACCACAGGACTGGAAAAGGTCACTTTTCATTCCAATCCCAAAGAAAGGCAATCCCAAAGAATGCTCAAACTACTGCACAGTTGCACTCATCTCACATGCTAGTAAAGTAATGCTCAAAATTCTCCAAACCAGGCTTCAGGAATACGTGAACCGTGACCTTCCAGATGTTCAAGCTGGTTTTAGAAAAGGCAGAGGAACCAGAGATCAAATTGCCAACATTCCATGCATCATGGAAAAAGCAACAGAAATACAAAATAGCAAATAGAAAAACATCTATTTCTGCTTTATTGACTATGCCACAGCCTTTGACTGTGTGGATCACAATAAATTGTGGAAAATTCTTCAAGAGATGGGAATACCAGAGCACATGACCTACCTCTTGAGAAATCTGTATGCAGGTCAGGAAGTAGCAGTTAGAACTGGACATGGAACAACAGACTGGTTCCAAATAGGTAAAGGAGTACGTCAAGGCTGTATATTGTCATCCTGCTTATTTAACTTCTATGCAGAGTACATCATGAGAAACGCTGGGCTGGAAGAAGCACAAGCTGGAATCAAGATTTCCAGGAGAAATATCAATAACTTCAGATATGCAGATGACACCACCCTTATGGCAGAAAGTGAAGAGGAACTAAAAAGCCTGTTGATGAAAGTGAAAGAGGAGAGTGAAAAATTTGGCTTAAAGCTAAACATTCAGAAAACGAAGATCATGGCATCTGGTCCCATCACTCCATGGGAAATAGAAAGGGAAACAGTGGAAACAGTGTCAGACTTTATTTTGGGGGGCTCCAAAATCACTGCAGATGGTGATTGCAGCCATGAAGTTAAAAGACGCTTACTCCTTGGAAGGAAAGTTATGACCAACCTAGATAGCATATTCAAAAGCAGAGACATTACTTTGCCGACTAAGGTCCATCTAGTCAAGGCTATGGTTTTTCCAGTGGTCATGTATGGATGTGAGAGTTGGACTGTGAAGAAGGCTGAGCGCCAAAGAATTGATGCTTTTGAACTGTGGTGTTGGAGAAGACTCTTGAGAGGCCCTTGGACTGCAAGGAGATCCAACCAGTCCATTCTAAAGGAGATCAGTCCTGGGATTTCTCTGGAAGGAATGATGCTAGAGCTGAAACTCCAGTACTTTGGCCACCTCATGCAAAGAGTTGACTCATTGGAAAAGACTCTGATGCTGGGAGGGATTGGGGGCAGGAGGAGAAGGGGATGACAGAGGATGAGATGGCTGGATGGCATCACTGACTCAATGGACGTGAGTCTGAGTGAACTCTGGGAGTTGATGATGAACGGGGAGGCCTGGTGTGCTGCGATTCATGGGGTCGCAGAGTCGGACACGACTGAGCGACTGAACTGAACTGAACTGAAAGCCTTAGTTCCTTACCTACCCTCTGAGCCTCAGTTTCCTTATTTGTAAAATGGCGCTCCTGTATCTAACAGCCATGGATGTTACAAGGATTGAATAAGATATGATACTAAAAGGAAAGTGCTAGGTAGGGCTTCTTGTACTTTTTCATCCTTGTTTACTCAGTTCCTAGAGTTCAGCTTAATCTTAGTCCCATTATGCTATAAAAATTTCTCACTCCTCCTTATAGATAATTTAAATTTTACTTTGCATCTCTCTAGATTAGTTCCCAGTCATCTCTGGTTTAGGAGAATTTTCTTGATATAACCCAACTCAATGTGAAGGGAGACCACTGTCACATTCAATAACTAATCACTAACTGTTGCAGGGTGGCTGGAGCCTAACAAACTGAAAAGGAGTAGTTAGAGATAAGAAAGCATACTTTTCTTTTTGCAGTTATATCAACATCTTCCTTGACATAAACTTCACAGTAAACAATAGGCAAAATAAATGCCATTACTCTGAAAAATCCAATTAAAAACTGACTGTGATTGCATTTGATCTCTAGAGGAAGGTGACTCAGGTCTGGGAAGAAGGAGCACTGTACTGAATCTAATCTCCATGCCATGTTACAGTGTTTACACCAGCTTGAGTGGTTGTGATGGGGTCGTCTGCATCATTTGGTTCTTGTCCTCTGACTCACTGTTTCTGCTGTGGGGTTAATTCCCTGCAGTGGAAAAGGGGGGAGTTACTTGCCAGACCATATGGAGCAGAGAATAGCAGATTGACTTAGGTTTTGGTGGAAGCTGAAAGCATATAAACTTAAGCCTCCCAGAGGATAACCTTGGAAAATTCTTTTAAATAGCATCCTTGCAGAGGTGTCTAATTTTCAAAATCTATCTTGAAACTTTTAGTAACTTTCCAAAGTTACTTTATGGAAAAAGGTTGAATGAGGACAAATGGTAGAAGGTATGCAATTTCACTGCCTTTGCTTATGTTTTCAGTTTAGAGAAGCTGGAAAAAAGAATGCCTCCCTGTGATTTGCTATAATTCTGCCTGGGCTAGGAGGTATGACCATGTCCACGTGTGTATAGGAGATTCAGGAATTTCAACTCTGTTAAACCAGGGTTCCTGAAGGCATAAATAGACCAGCTAATGTTAAAGAATTTGAATGAGCCAATGAAACTGGAAAGCTGGAAATGCATGTGTTTCCAAGTTGGATTAGACAAGACTCCTTCTGGCACATAACGCTGACAACCCACAGATTTGTTAATCGTGGCCTTAGATTCACAGTGTACCTTGATTATATGAAGAACTGATATCAGTTCAGTTCAGTTCAGTCACTCAGTCATGACTCTTTGGGACTCCATGAATTGCAGCATGCCAGGCCTCCCTGTCCATCACCAACTCCCTGAGTTCACTCAAACTCATGTCCATTGAGTCAGTGATGCCATCCAGCCATCTCATCCTCTGTCGTCCTCTTCCCTTCCTGCCCCTAATCCCTCCCAGCATCAGAGTCTTTTCCAATGAGTCAACTCTTCGTATGAGGTGGCCAAAGTATTGGAGTTTCAGCTTTAGCATCAGTCCTTTCAAAGAACACCCAGGACTGATCTCCTTTAGAATGGACTGGTTGGATCTCCTTGCAGTCCAAGGGCCTCTCAAGAGTCTTCTCCAACACCACAGTTCAAAAGCATCAGTTCTTCGGTGCCCAGCTTTCTTCACAGTCCAACTCTCACATCCATACATGACCACTGGAAAAAACATAGCCTTGACTAGACAGACCTTTGTTGGCAAAGTAATGTCTCTGCTTTTGAATATGCTATCTAGGTTGGTCATAACTTTCCTTCCAAGGAGTAAGCATCTTTTAATTTCATGACTGCAATCACCATCTGCAGTGATTTTGGAGCCCCCCAAAATAAAGTCTGACACTTTCTATTGTTTCCCCATCTATTTCCCATGAAGTGATGGGACCAGATGGCATGATCTTCGTTTTCTGAATGTTTAGCTTTAAGCCAAATTTTTCACTCTCCTCTTTCACTTTCATCAACAGGCTTTTTAGTTCCTCTTCACTTTCTGCCATAAGGGTGGTGTCATCTGTATATCTGAGGTTATTGATATTCCTCCTGGCAATCTTGATTCCAGCTTGTGCTTCTTCCAGCCCAGCGTTTCTCATGATGTACTCTGCATAGAAGTTGAATAAGCAGGGTGACAATATACTGCCTTGACGTCCTTCTTTTCCTATTTGGAACCAGTCTGTTGTTCCATGTCCAGTTCTAACTGTTGTTTCCTGACCTGCATACAGGTTTCTCAAGGGACAGGTCACGTGGTCTGTTATTCCCATCTCTTGAAGAATTTTCCACAGTTTATTGTGATCTACACAGTCAAAGGCTTTGGCATAGTCAATAAAGCAGAAATAGATGTTTTTCTGGAATTCTCTTGCTTTTTCCATGATCCAGCATATGTTGGTAATTTGATCTCTGGTTCCTCTGCCTTTTCTAAAACCAGCTTGAACATCTGGAAGGTCACGGTTCATGTATTGCTGAAGCCTGGCTTGGAGAATTTTAAGCATTACTTTACTAGCGTGTGAGATGAGGGCAACTGTGCAGTAGTTTGAGCATTCTTTGGGATTGCCTTCCTTTGGGATTGGAATGAAAAGTGACCTTTTCCAGTCCTGTGGCCACTGCTGTTTTCCACATTTGCTGGCATATTGAGTGCAGCACTTTCACAGCATCATCTTTTAGGATTTGAAACAGCTCAACTGGAATTCCATCACCTCCACTAGCTTTGTTTATAGTGATGCTTTCTAAGGCCCACTTGACTTCACATTCCAGGATGTCTGGCTCTAGATGAATGATCACACCATCATGATTATCTGGGTCATGAAGATCTTTTTTGTACAGTTCTTCTGTGTATTCTTGCCACCTCTTCTTAATATCTTCTGCTTCCGTTAGGTCCATGCCATTTCTGTTCTTTATTGAGCCCATCTTTGCATGAAATGTTCCCTTGGTATCTCTAATTTTCTTGAAGAGATCTCTAGTCTTTCCCATTCTGTTGTTTTCTCTATTTCTTTGCATTGATTGCTGAAGAAGGCTTTCTTATCTCTCTTGCTATTCTTTGGAACTCTGCATTCATATGCTTATATCTTTCCTTTTCTCCTTTGCTTTTCACTTCTCTTCTTTTCACAGCTATTTGTCAGGCCTCCCCAAACAGCTATTTTGCTTTTTTGCATTTCTTTTCCATGGGGATGGTCTTGATCCCTGTCTCCTGTACAATGTCACAAACCTCCATCCATAGTTCATCAGGCACTCTGTCTATGAGATCTAGGCCCTTAAATCTATTTCTCACTTCCACTGTATAATCACAAGGGATTTGATTTAGGTCATACCTGAATGGTCTAGTGGTTTTCCCTACTTTCTTCAATTTAAGTCTGAATTTGGCAATAAGGAGTTCATGATCTGAGCCACAGTCAGCTCCTGGTCTTGTTTTTGTTGACTGTATAGAGCTTCTCCATCTTTGGCTGCAAAGAATATAATCAATCGGAATTCGTTGTTCATCATCTGTAATGTCCATATGTAGAGTCTTTACTTGTGTTGTTGGAAGAGGGTGTTTGCTATGACCAGTGCATTCTCTTGGCAAAACTCTATTAGCCTTGGCCCTGCTTCATTCCATATTCCAAGGCCAAATTTGCCTGTTACTCCAGGTGTTTCTTAATTTCCTACTTTTGCATTCCAGTCCCCTATAACGAAAAGGACATCTTTTTTGGGTGTTAGTTCTACAAGATCTTGAAGGTCTTCATAGAACCGTTCAACTTCAGCTCCTTCAGCATTACTCGTTGGTGCATAGACTCGGATTACTCTGATATTGAATGGTTTGCCTTGGAGACAAAGAGAGATCATTCTGTCATTTTTGAGACTGCATCCATGTACTGCATTTCGGACTCTTTTGTTGACCATGATGGCTACTCCATTTCTTCTAAGGGATTCTTGCCCACAGTAGTAGATACAATGGTCATCTGAGTTAAATTCACCCATTCCAGTCCATTTTATTTCGCTGATTCCTAGAATGTCGATGTTCACTCTTGCCATCTCCTGTTTGACCACTTCCAATTTGCCTAGATTCATGGACCTAACATTCCAGGTTCCTATGCAATATTGCTCTTTACAGCATTGAAACTTACTTCTATCACCAGTCACATTCATAACTGGGTATTGTTTTTGCTTTGGCTCCATCCCTTCATTCTTTCTGGAGTTATTTCTCCACTGATCTCCAGTAGCATATTGGGCACCTACCGATCTGGGGAGTTCCTCTTTCAGTATGCTCTCATTTTGCCTTTTCATACTGTTCATGGGGTTCTCAAGGCAAGAATACTGAAGTGGTTTGCCATTTCCTTCTCCAGTGGACCACATTCTGTCAGACCTCTCCACCATGACCTGCCCATCTTGGGTGGCCCCACACGTGTTATAGAAGAATCTAATTTTCCTCTCTAACTAATTCATCATAAACTTATTGAGTAGCTACTATGTACCAGGCATGTGTGAGATAGAAAAAATGAAAAGAACACAGTCCTGTGGGAATTTATAGTCTAAGGGAGATAAGTATGTATCAACAGTCATGGAATAATGACTGTGTTATGATAAAGGAATCTGTGTGAGCTATGGTAGCAAACAGGTAGTTGTTTAATTGCTAAATTATGTCTGACTCTTTTGTGACCCCATAAACTGTGGCCCACCAGGCTCCTCTGTCCATGCGATTTTTCCAGGCAAGAATACTGGAGTGAGTTGCCATTTCCTTCTCCAGAAGATGTTTTTAACCCAGAGATTGAACCCTTATCTCCTGCATTGGCAGGTGAATTCTTTACCACTGAACCACTAGGGAAGTCCAAGAGGAGAAAGCATTTAAATCCACTCATGGTTAGAGGGACAGGTCAGGCTCTGTAGGAGAGCTGACCCTATAGTGGGTCTCATAGGTTGAGTAGGAGAAGGTGGTACTACAGGCAGAGGGGAAAAGACAAATGTTGCACAGCAGATGTATGCTAGGTTCATACACACAGAGAGAAAAGCATGGCCCTGTGGGGATGGGCAGGCTGGGGGTAGGAGGAACATGCAAGTTAGATTATTGAATACACTAAGCCCTTACTTCTTTTAATTTCTGTAGGAGAAATAACCCAACCCCCAGTGAGGCAGAAATATCATCAGAGAGACCTTGAAATTAATTGGCTGATAGGCCCCCAAAAATAGAGAAGAGAAATAAGAAAGAATTAGACTGGTGGATTCTTTACCAGGTCTGAACCACCAGGGAAACCCATACATTAGAGCATGAGCTAATAAAAGTGGATGAGTCAGGGAATTCTGGCAGGAAACATGCCATATTTGGAAGAGTTGAACTGTCTTATGAATGGACTATTTCAGGGCTAAGTTAAAGGAACCAACAAAGGATGGTGAGGTATCCTGGGACTGGAAATAGCAGGAAGCCATTACTGCTGTTTGCTCTGAAAGGGCAAGAGGAGGAAATGGTGTTATTGCAGCTCAGGGAGAGGTGGAGCTGTGAAGGACAAGCCAGTTCAGGAGCCATGGATGTAAAGAAACATAGAACTACAGGAGAGGTAGGGAGGGACCAGAGAATGAGTACCCCAAACTCCACTTCCTTTCAACCTCTGCTATAGTCAAATCAATAGTGGCCAGAGTATGGGAGCCCAGATGATGAATTCTGTAGAGATCAGCCCTTTGATTTCTTCTCAGCCCATAATACTGTCTACTTTATGTGCAAATGTGTATTTGTTGTTGTTCATTGTTTAGTCACTCAGTCATGTCTGACTCTTCACTACCCATGACTGTAGCCCTGCCAGTTGTCTCTGTCCATGGGATTTCCCAGGCAAGAATACTGGAGTGGGTTGCCATTTCCTTCTCCAAGGGATCTTTCTGACCCTGAGATCTAATCCACATCTCCCTGGGATCTAACCCAAGTCTCTTGCTTTGTGGGCAGATTCTTTACTGCTGGGCCACCAAGAAGGGTGATAATGTATGTTCAGTTCAGTTCAGTTCAGTTCAGTTCAGTTCAGTTCAGTTCAGTTCAGTCACTCAGTCATGTCCAACTCTTTGTGACCCCATGAATCGCAGCACGCCAGGCCTCCCTGTCCATCACCAACTCCCAGAGTTCACTCAAACTCATGTCCATTGAGTCAGTGATGCCATCCAGCCATCTCATCCTCTGTCATCCCCTTCTCCTCCTGCCCCCAATGCCCCCTAGCATCAGAGTCTTTTCCAATGAGTCAACTCTTCGCATGAGGTAGCCAAAGTATTGGAGTTTCAGCTTTAGCATCAGTCCTTTCAAAGAACACCCAGGGCTGATCTCCTTTAGAATGGACTGGTTGGATCTTCTTGCAGTCCAAGGGCCTCTCAAGAGTCTTCTCCAATACCACAGTTCAAAAGCATCAATTCTTCAGTGCTCAGCTTTCTTGACAGTCCAACTCTCACATCCATACATGACCACTGGAAAAAGCATAGCCTTGACTAGACGGACCTTTGTTGGCAAAGTAATGTCTCTGCTTTTGAATATGCTATCTAGGTTGGTCATAACTTTCCTTCCAAGGAGTAAGCGTCTTTTAATTTCATGACTGCAATCACCATCTGCAGTGATTCTGGAGCCCCCAAAATAAAGTCTGACACTGTTTCCACTGTTTCTCCTTCTATTTCCCATGAAGTGATGGGACCAGATGCCATGATCTTAGTTTTCTGAATGTTGAGCTTTAAGCCAAATTTTTCACTCTCCTCTTTCACTTTCATCAAGAGGCTTTTTAGTTCCTCTTCACTTTCTGCCATGAGGGTGGTGTCATCTGCATATCTGAAGTTATTGATATTTCTTCTGGCAATCTTGATTCCATCTTGTGCTTCTTCCAGCCCAGCGTTTCTCATGATGTACTCTGCATATAAGTTAAATAAGCAGGGTGAAATATATAGCCTTGACGTCCTTCTTTTCCTATTTGGAACCAGTCTGTTGTTCCATGTCCAGTTCTAGCTGTTGTTAGGATACAATAAAGTTCTAAAGATGCTCCACTGGATTCTCTTACCCCAGACTCAAACCAAGCTATTCATTCTCTGACACTCAGAACACAATCTCTCTGTGTTAGATTAGCCCTTTTTTTCATTTTCTTCAGTCTAAAAAGTCACACATAAGCCAGTATCCCCATTAGAGTGTCACATTTCATGCAAAATGCTTGTGTTGTACCATCCAGAGACTTGGCCCTCCTTCAAAATCAAGCATCCATTTCCCTAGATACTGCAAATATTTGCTATTGATCATTCACAGCTCGTAGTTCCCTCCTTGAAAACTGTCTACCCAGGATTATGCCTTACTCTCTTACATGATTTTTATCTTTAGCAGGTTGAATGCTGCCCCTCCATCACCAATGATATGTCCATGCCAAAATTCCTGGAATCTGTGAATGTTATCTTACTTGAGAAAATCTTATTGCAGATGTCATTTTGTTGAGGTGAGATCATTCTGGAACACCTGAGTGGGTCCTAAACACAGTTACAAGTGTCTTTATGAGAAGAAGAAGACACAGACACACAGAAGAAAAGACAGTAAGAAGATGGAGCCAGCGATTGGAGTGATGTGGCCTCAAGTCAAGGAAGCCAAGGAATGCTGATGGTCACCAGAAGACAGAAGAAACAGAAAATGTCTTTCTGAGAGCCTCCAGAAGGAGCTGATACTTTGATTTCAGCTTTCAGGCCTGCAGAACTGCACAAGAATCCTTTGCTCTTGCTTTAAGCCACCCAACTTGTGGTAATTTGTTCCAGAACCCCTAGGAAATACATGCGTCTCTCTGTTTAAGTTCTCCATCTCTTCATTCATGTATTATACTTTTCCCACTAAATCCTTTAACACATTAATTACAGTTATTTTGAAGTCCTTGTCTGTTAGTTTCAACATCTATGCCAAGTCCTGAGTCTGTTTTTTCTCTTGACAATGGGTTGTTTTGTTCTTGCTTTTTATGTTTATCATAATTTTATTTACATGCCAGATAATGTGTATAAAAGAACATTAGACACTAGGCTAAGTAATGTTTATGCCCAGAACTAGGCATGCTTCTTTTTCTATTAGGTCATGATTCTTCAGGGAGTTGAGGCTATCTCATCTGTAGCTGAGCTGGGTCTGGATTTGCTATTGTTGTTGCTAGGTTGTGGTTAACTTCAGTGAACTCTAGGCTTCAAATTCCTCCAGTGGTGAACTACTAAGAACCTTGTTCTTAGTGTGAGGCCTGGACTAGAGGGATTTTCTAGACTTTTCTTCTCTTATCCTCAGCTTTTAGCAATCACTAGGGCCGTTGTCATAGAAGAGATTTCTCTCCATGTTCTTGGCCTTTCCCTAGCCTTAGCCTTCTGTTGCTTATTACTCTGTGCAAGGCTCATGCTGGGGTGGGTTTTTTTTTTTTTTTTTTAACCCATCCTGCTCCAGCCTCCTTTGTTTCCTTTGAGCTGCCTTTTGCCCTTTAGAATTTAGTTCACCTGATCACCTTGTAATCTCAGCTCACTGTTGAACTCAAGAGAGACTATTTTGTAGCATCTGTCCTTCTTCGGATAGTCTTAGGCAGAGACTGTGATCTGGAGCCTCATATGCCAGGCTTTTTCGTCACTCCTATTTCTCTCCTGTGACCAGCTAGCCATCTTTGACTCTCTTCAGTTCAGTTCACTCATGTGAAGGTGAACTCTATCTTTTAATTAATTATGAATTTACTACTCCTCCTTGAGCAGTAGCAAGCTCTGCTTTGTATCGGTGTAGGGCCTTGGGCAGAAGCAAGGTTTCTGCCATTCATCCAGAGGCAGCCAACTTTTGCCCTGGAATAGGGACATGGCAATGCTTCTTGATTCTCCCTTAGGACATGATGCATTTTATTCCATGTAAAAGCACAGTCATATCTAGGATATGAATAGGTTCTTTTGACTACCCTCAAGGCAGATGGATTTTTGCCTCCTATCAAGAAGATTTTGGGCTGTGGGCAGTGGCAACTGTTTATCATCCTGAACTCATGCAGAGCCCAGAGTGAGACAAGATTCTATAGGTGTTCTTGTATTACTTTCAGATTTTACCAGGCCCTGGACACTTGTGCCACCAAGAAGGGTATTCCAATTTCCTATCTGCCCCTAGGCTTCCTTGTTTTTTAATTTTTGCTTATTTATTTTTGTTTGCACTGGGTCTTTGTTGCTGCATGTGGGCTTTCTCTAGTTGTGATGTGAGGGCTTCTGATTGCAGTGGCTTCTCTAGTTGTGGAGCACGGGCTCTAGGGAGCGCAGCCTTTAGTAGTTGCAACTCCTGGGGCTTACTTGCCCCACGGCATGTGGAATCTTCATGGACCAGGGATCGAACCTGTGTCCCCTGCATTGACAGGCAGATTCTTAACCACTGGACCATCCTAGGCTTTCTTGTAAATATCCAGCAGAGGCCTGTGGAAAGTAACTGGTGAGTGGGTGCAGACCCTCTTGTGCCTGTGGCTCCTGAGGATTCTATACTTTCATACTAGTCCACAGGAGTTCTTTAACAGCATGTTAAAATTTTAGTTGTATTTTCCTTACCCACTCCTACGGCTGCCCCCTTTTCCTTCCATATTTACTCAGAAGTGGAACATGGAGTATTCTGTTTCCTTTGAGTTGCCTTTTGCCCTTTAGAATTTAGTTCACCTGATTACTTTGTAATCTCAGATCATTGATGAACTCAAGACTGATTGTTTTGTAGCATCTGTCCTTCTCTAAGGCAATGTAGGTTATTTAAGAGTCTAGATTATTGGAAGCAAACAGACAAATCCAGAAAATCACATTGTTTCTGGGACATTTGTAGGACAGCTGACCCAGCTTCTGCAACAAGTAAATAGAATGGGAAAAATAAATAAAAGGAGAGAGTACTCAACAGTTAGAGACCTAAGAGATACAATTACACAAGGTAATTTGCAGACCTTGTTTGTCTCTTGATTCAAACACACCAATAGTAACAAGACGTTTCTTAATCAAGTGGGAAAATTTGAATATGGCCTAGATACTAGAGGATACCATAGAATTAATGTTCATTGTGAAGAAAAGATAATAGCATTATAATTATGTTTGAAAATCAGTATTTTTTAGAAATACATAATAAAATATACAGATGTGAAATGATGTCTGGGATTGGCATTAAAATACTCCAAAGGTTGTGGGTTAGGAGGGGGAAGCAGATAGATGAAGCAAATGTGTCCAAATCTTGATCATCTTGGAATTTAAACAGATCTACTGTGTGTAAGGTGAGGAGAATGGACCATAGGGTGCAAGAGTTTAAGTAGAGAAACCACTGCTGTGGTCTTCATGAGAAATAATGATAGCTTGGGTTGAAGACAGCAGTACACAGTAGATTCTCAATAAAGATTTTCTTAAATGAAGCCATGATAATGATATGTTTTACACACACACAAACACATAGACACAGGTTTTCACTTTTTTTTTAAACAAATATAAAAAAATAGAATGCATTCTTTTTGCAAACTGCATTAACTTCAAATCAAAATTTAGTTGGAAAAGAGCTCCTGGACACTGGGAGCCTCAAACTGCTCAGGTCATACTCTGCCCAAAGAAATATTTCCCTCTAAGCCTGTCTGACGACCTGGAATTCAAATATTATGGGTACTTGGACTTAAAAATAGAGTATAGACTATCAACTTTTCCTGTTTCAGTGATAGTGGCTTTATTTTATTTATTTATTTATTTTTTGGTAGTTTCTCCATTCTAGGTGGAAGCAGAACTACATTTATTGATTTAACAAGTATTCATTCATATCAACAGATGTACATCCAAAAGACTAACTGATGTCTCAAACTTCACATATACGTAATGGAATTTTTGAGTTTCTCCAACTTCTTCCTGTCCTACCCTATATCCATTACAGTAAATGGTACCACTGTCCAGCTAGCTGGTCAAACCCAAAGCCCAAGAGTTATCCTTATTTTCTCTCTTTCACTTCACACACCCAATCCAACAGTAACCACTATGATTCCAAAACAGTTATAAAATGCACTCTATTCCATTATTGTCATCACTATTGTTATCCAGGCTGTCATTGTCATTTGTCTGGTCTTCTATGAAAACCAGCAAACTGTAGACTACATTATCCACCCAGCAGCCAAAGTCAAAATCTAAGTCAAATTACACTCTAAAAACATATGTTCAATTTGTTGTTGTTGTTGTTCATTCACTCAGTCGTGTTTGACTCTGAGATTCCATGGACTGCAGTAAGCCAGGCTTCCCTGTCCTCCATCATCTTGCAGTGATTTTTAAGCCCAAGAAAATAACGTCTGTCACTGCTTGCATTGTTTCTCCATCTATTTGCCATGAAGTAATGGGACTGGATTCCATGATCTTAGTTTTTTGAACACTGAGTTTTAAGCCAGATTTTTTTCATTCTCCTCTTTCATCTTCATTAACAGGCTCTTTAGTTCCTCTTCACTTTCAGTCTAAGGGTGGTGTCCTCTGCTTATCTGAGGTTATTGATATTTCTCCCAGAAGTCTTGATTCCAGTTTGTGTTTCATCTAGCCTGGCATTTTGCATGATGTACTCTGCATATAAATTAAATAAGCAGGGTGACAATATACAGCCTTGACATGCTCCTTTTCCAATTTGGAGCCAGACTGTTGTTCCATGTCTGGTTCTAGCTGTTGCTTCTTGACCTGCATACAGATTTCTCAGGAGGCAGGTCAGGTGGTCTGCTATTCTCATCTCTTTAAGAATTTTCCAGTTTGTTGTGATTACACAGGCAAAGGTTTTAGCACAGTCAATAAAGCAGAAGTAGATGTTTTTCTGGAATTACCTTGCTTTGAGAATGATCATGAACAGGGATTTGACTGCCCTGCTCATGAATATTCAATATCTTCCCATTACCCTTAAAATAAAATTCTAACTCCTCTCCATGGCCTAGAAGGTCCTGAATGATCTAGCTTTGACTACTTCTGCAACTTCATTTTGAGCCACTTTCTTCCTCATTCGGTCTATCTGGCTACATTGACATCTTTCTTTTTCTTGAATACACCAACTTCTCTTTCCATGTAATCTTTGTCTTTGCCATTTCCTCTGCCTAGAAGCTCTATCTTGGAACTTTGCAGTGCTAGCTTCTTCTCATCCTTCATGTCTCAGTTCTAATGCTGCCTCTTTAGATATGTCTTCCATGATCCCCACATCCAAGACAGCCTAATCTTCTCAAGCCCTCAAGTCCTATTATTTTCTTTCTCAGCATCCAGTTTGTTTCCTTTATAGTACTCATTATGTAGACATTTGTCTATTTGGTTTTTGTTTCTCTCCCTTACTTGAATGTGAGCTTCTTGAGGGTTAATTTAGTGCTGCACCCCTAGTGTCAAAAACAATGGCTAGAACATAGCCTGTACTCAATAAAATTTGTTGAACAGATAAACTTATTTAGCACCATCTATATATCATCCTTGGATCGCTGGTGGCTCAGATGACAAGGAATCCACCTGCAATGCGGGAGACCTGGGTTTGTTCCCTGGGTTGGGAAGATCCTTTGGAGAAGGGAATGGCAACCTACTCCAGTATTCTTGCCCGGAGAATTCTATGGACAGAGAAGCCTGGTGGGCTACAGTCCATGAGGTTGCAAAAGAGTTGGACATGACTTAGTGACTGAACAACAACAACAATATATCATCCTAGACTTGGTGATTTGAAACTAAAAGACGCTTGCTCCTTGGAAGAAAAACTATGATAAATCTAGATAGTGTATTGAGAAGCAAAGATATCCCTTTACTGAATAAGGGTCTGTATAGTCAAAGCTATGGTCTTTCCAGTAGTCATGTATGGATGTGAGAGTTGGACCATAAAGAAGGCTGAGTGCTGAAGAATTAATGTTGTCACACTGTGATGCTAGAGAAGACTCTTGAGAGTTCCTTGGGCAGCAAGGAAATCAAACTAGTCAATCCTAAAGGAAATTAACCTGAATATTCTTTGGAAGGACTGATGCTAAAGCTGAAGTTCCAATACTTTGTCCACCTTATGCAAAGAGTTGACTCATTGGAAAAGACCCTGATGCTGGGAAAGATTGAAGGCAGGAGGAAAAGGGGATGACAGAGGATGAGATGGTTGGATAGCATCACTGACTCAATGGACATGAGTTTGAGCAGACTCCAGAAAATGGTGAAGGACAGGGAAGCCTGGTGTGCTGCAGTCCATGGGATCACGAAGAGTTGGACATGACAGCGATTGAACAACCACAAGACTTGGTGATGGAGATACAGTAGCAAGCAAGAGCAGTACTTTGTCTTTTGTAGTTCAGTACTTAATGAGGGAGACATATATTAATTATCAGTTACAAAATTAACAATTTAACTATAATTGTGGTTGGAGCTATGGAGGAAACACATACAGGGGAATGTGACTTTATTTCCCCCCAAGGAAGAAGTGTCTGAGATAAACTCTCTAAGATTGAGAGAGAGTAAACCAGTGAAAAGGAGTGGGGGAAGATCAGTCTTAGAAAAAGAAATAGCATATGTAAAGGACCTGAGGCAGGAAGAAACATGGATGTGAGACAGCAGAAATATTCTGGAAGGTTTTAGTGCTGAGCTCAAGAGTCGTCTTGGGCCCCCTGTTCCTGGTAGTTTTGATCATAGGGGTTCAGTGTTAGGCTGTTGCCTTGCTCAGCGGTTCTTGTAAATTTTCATAGACATACGACTTTGTACAATAGGCACAAGGAGACTGTTTGCTTTAATTGGAAAGATAGATTTTTTTTCAGCATTTCAGAGAAACCCAGGAGAGGAGGTGGAATAGTTTTTCTTCCCACCTCGACCTCTCTTCATTCTGATGTGTATCAAAGGCAAGGGAGCCTCTTCTTTAATTTATGTTTGGAGACTAATACTTAAATGTGTGACAGTTAAATGGTGAGAAGCAGAGTTGAGTCTGGTGAGTATGAAGAGCTCTGATGTGACCCCAAGGAGTACCTCCAACCCTGACTCCGTGGTGGTCCACCTGCAAGATTCTGCAAAAACCATTAGCCCTCTCCAGGTTTCAGTTGTCTTGTTTGTACAGTAAGACATTTGAATCTGTACAAAGAGGCCAGGAAACAAACCGATTATTTACAATCTCACAATAAAGTTATTAGAATATAAAGCAGATTTTGGAAATTTATCTCTAGTGTAAAGTGATTTTGTAAAAATAACACATAAGTTGGAATTCATGGTGAATTATTTGGCTTTGTAGTTATGCTAGAGAAGGGCGAAAAATACTTTTTACCATAGTTTACAAAATTCCCCCAAAGAAAATCTGAATTTACAAAGTTGATACATTTTGGGGTACCTGGTTTTCAAAATTATTTATAACAAGGTGCTATAAATAAATATCTCATTAAGGACATTCGAAATATGTTATTGTATGAACTTCCTTACAAAATGGAAAGAGACTCACAGACTTAGAGAATGAACTTGTGGTTGCTGAAGGGAGGGATGGGAAGAAGGGATAGTTAGGGAGTTTCGGATGAACACATACACACTGCTATATTTAAAATGGATAACCAACAAGGATCTATTGTATAGCACAGGGAACTCAGCTCAGTGTTACGTGACAGCCTGGATGGGAGGGGAGTTTGGGGGAGAAAGGATCCATGTATATGTATGGCTGAATCCCTTCAATGTTCACCTGAAACTGTTACAACATTGTTTGTTAGTCGGCTATACCCCAATACAAAATAAAAAGTTAAAAGATATCTTATTGTTAAGATTTTATTTATACAATTCTTTTCAGGAATACCTGTTGAGAGGCATTCCCAGCTTACACATGTTTGAGGAATCAGAGCATTTGTGAGCATACGCCTAACCTCTGTAAACTTTAAAATATAAATGTTACTCAAAAAAGAATCCTGGGATCTAAATCACCTTTATTTATTTCAGCTTTGCTTATTTTTATGACATATGTGCATTATTATTTCATCGCTTTCTGATCTGCTTCATGTTCTCTGCAGATAACTGTGGTTTATTTTTGTGAGAAGATTGTTGAATCAAAGCACTACATGTGCTAATGGTGGTGGATTCTTCTGAAGCTCTTTTTTAAACTCTTATTGGTAAAATATCCCTTTGTTATAGAGTGCAATGTGGTTTGCTTAGGGTAAATGTGAAGAAGGCAGGATGTCTGTCTTTGCTTGGTATCCTAGCCCCTGTCTCTCATTTGGAAGAAGTCCGTTTCAGGTAGTTACATCCTGAGAATGAAATGGCAACCCGTCCCAGTATGCTTGCCTAGATAACCCCATGGACTGAGAAGCCTGGTGGGCTACAGTTCAAAGGGTCGCAAAGAGTTGAACATGACTGAGGACAAGAGCCTACATTCTAGTGGAAAATATCAAATTACTGTGTGGCCTAGAAGGCATTTAAAAATATTGAGTGATCTCTGAGAGTCTATGAATTCACTTCTAAGACTTGTAGAGGGATTATTGGAAAAGGAAAATGAGAATGGTCTTTGAAGCCAGACAGTACTGTTTTAGAAACCTTGCTGTACCACCTCTGGGCTTTGCAAGTCTTGCGGAAGTTCCTAAATTTCTGAAGTTCAACTAGTGTTTTTACCTTCAAAAGGGGAATATTTGGAGGAGGGCTAAATGGGATAATACATATAAAGTCCCAGCACCTATTAGGTGTGATAGTTTGAAGGCATGTTTAGTGAAAATGAAGATTGGATTAAACACAGTGACTTCAGGTCTTTTGTTTTTTTCTTAACATATGTGTCTGTGGGATTGGAGGGATGAGATAGGGAAGATGTTTTATAATAAAAAAGTAAAAAGGAAGAAAAATGTGAAGATCTAGTTTACTGGGGAAGCAAGGCAATCCTAGGCTAGTGATGGGTAATGAATGGTGTGGACTGAGCCGGCTCTGAAGGCAGGGGCCGCAGGTAGTGCATCCCAGGTGTACCCAAAGAAGATTAAGACATTCAGCATGTCCCATTGAGTGTGCCTGATGATAGTTTTGTGATCAGGCTTTATTTGCCATCTCAGAGAACCTGGAAAAGTTAATTTTAGTACTGTTGATTTTTTGGAAAAAAAAATTCTTCTAAAAATATTTAATTGTTTGACTCACAGTCTTCAAGAACAAGCTTATGGTTATGGGGGGAAGGATAGAGGAAAGGGATAGTTAGGGAGTTAAGGATGGCCATGTACACACTGCTATATTTAAAATGGATTACCAAGAAGGATCTACTGTATAGCACAGGGAACTCTGCTCAGTGTTATGTGGCAGCCTGGATGAGAGGGGAGTTTGGCAGAGAATGGATCCAGGTATATGTATGGAGAAGTCCCTTCACTGTCCACTGGAAACTATCACAACATTGTTTGTTAATTGGCTTTACATCAATACAAAATAAAACGTTTAAAAAATGTTTATTTTTAATATTATTATTATTTTAAAATATTATTATTTCTCATTAAGGAAAGAATAATGCTTTCCTGGCCAAATCCTAACTTGTTAGCAGCTAGTTCTTTGTGAAGCACTTGAGTGATAATTGCCAGTGTTTTGTTGTAGCTTTTACCAGTGGCAAATGCTTTTCCATGGACAATCTCATTTTTATCATCACGATGTTACAGATAGAGAAGAGAAACTCAGAAATGATTTGGTTGAAGTAACACAGATAATATGTGTTAAAATTGAGACCTCAAGTCTGGTCTTTTCCATCATACAGGACATAAAATTATGGGCCAAATCTTGGATTATGAGATCAGAATTTTCAATGAAAGTAAAATTAAAATTGGATTGATACCTGTCATTCTATTTTCTTCTATTTTATCTTGTGTGAGTGGATAATCTTTGAAAAGCTTTCATATTATTATCTAATTTAGCCCTGCTGATCAACTGACTATCTAGATTCAATTTTTATATTCTACTCAATATTATGTGACTGAAAACTTCAGATTATAATAAGCTGGTAAGATTGGACAAACAACTCCTCAGTCACTCAAAATACACACACACACAGGCATTTATTTGAGTTCAAGAACTGTATGGAATAATTAATTTTAGCAATTAACATTTGATTATTATGTTATTGCTAAGTTACTTTTAAATAATCCCATATAAATAGTATAATGTAAATTAACTTGAATTGGTACCATAGGAGTGGTCAGGTATTGTCATGTGCTGGTAAATGTTTAACAACCAGCCCTAGGGAGGGGTGAAGCCCTGATTTTTGGCATTTGTTGATTTCTCTTGTGTAAATATTCCCACCATGGCCAGTTTCAAGCTACAGGTGTAAGGTTATGAAATGCAGGGATGTGCACAATAGGTTCACAGTCAGTACCACCTGCTCTCCTACAACACTATGACCCCTGCAGTTCTCTGCTCAGGGATCCAGACCCAGAGCTCTTCATATGTTGCACCAGAGGGTTCATTGATCGATATAAGGAATGTCTGACATAATTTGGGGAGTAAGTGAATGGGCGGCAATATATGCATCAGGCTAATAGTGTCCCTGAAGGAACAACACTGAAGGACCTAACAAACCCAGAAGCCTAACATCTTCAAAGTATGTCCTGGGTCTAAAATTTTGTCCTTTTTCTCCCTATTTAATCAAGACTCTGTCACCTGCTTCAATTAGTAGGTTTGCTATTTTTTAGATATATTGTTAGAGTATTATTGTAAAGCTTGTTGGAGGTAGAGAGCAGGAACTTTTTCAAGCCCATTGGAATTGTCTTGTGTGACTCTTGCAGTTTTCTAGCTAATAAATATTTCTATGGGGCAGAATTTGGCCTGAGATTTACTTTCACTATACTTACTGCCTAATGGTGAGGTAGAGGAAGCTGTCACAACTTCTATTTATCTTTTATCTTGTCACCAAATATTGAGAAAACTAGTGTTTACCAGAAGAATTGGAAAATTATGTGGGGCCAACTTGGCATGTCAATTTGCATTGTCATGAAATGTCTAGTATGTTTGGGACACTAAAGTGTGATCAAATCCCTGTCTAAAGAGAGCTTTTAGGTTGATTGTTCCCAGTGTTATTTAAAAATGAGATGTTACCAGTTCTACTTGTAAAGTGAGAAAACAATTTGGATGCCAAGACCACATGTGCCAGCAGAGAATGGTCTTGTTTCTAATACTGAGAGAAGTTATAGTCCAGGTGAATATACAAATCCCTTCACTCTCTGATGGGGGAGCAAGGACTTAATGAGAAACTAGCAAAAGTGTCCAGGTAATTTTTAACTGTAATGATTGTGTGGTACCTTGACTTTAAAATGCAGCCATGGAAGTTACTGAAACTCCTTCTTTCTAATGGTGGAAGGTCTGTGTCTCTTCGCCTTGAATCCTCATGGATTATGATTGCTTGGCTGATAGAACATGGCAGTATTGCTGTCCCAGTTTCTTAAAATATGACTTTGGAAACTGGCACTGGATCTGGTAATGAAGAAGGAATTCATAGGGCCTGGACTCCATCTTAGGCCTGTTCATGCTGATCATGCTCGATCAGCTTTCCAGTGGACTCTGAACTCTGTGTTTAGTGCCTATGAACAACAACAGAAGGATAAGACCCCCTCAAGACAGGGGAACCTTGACGATCGTATCTAAGTTACTCATCACCTAAGAGAAAACATACACTAATCACCCCTTCCTCCAGACAGGCCATACATTTTTCTGTATCTATCGGAGTGTAACCTCGGGTTTATTGATTATTGGCTAATTGTTTGACTGTTTGAGCACATGAGCACATAGCATGTGAATGAAGGGGTTATTGCGATTGTATTTTCCTTGGTTTATGTAAGTCTCAAGGAATTTGGGGTGGTGGGTTCAGACATGTACACATGGGGTATAAAAGATTTTCACAAATGCTGGTCAGGGTCCTTGGCTAAGAGGAGACTCTGCCTTGGGCCCGCCGGTGTAATAATCTGCACTCCACTGTCTGCAGTGTCCTGAGTGAGTTTGTTTCCCGCAACGTGTGGCTACAACATTTGGTGCATTGGCTGGGAAACTCCTCACTTTGAGGAGACAGGTCTCATTTGAGGCCACCCCAAGGCTTTGTGGCTTGAATCTCCTAGAGGGGGGAAGGCGCCTCACCCCTCTGGAAGAATAATTCAGCCTTTCAACTCCAGGTTTCTTCGCTTTGGCAGGTAGTGAACAGCAGCAAGGGAACCGAGCGCTCAGGTGAGGAGGAACCCACCCAGCAGGGTGGAAGAGGGGGCCTGATAACCCCCCCTGAGAGAGCCTAGGAGGGGCACGGACCCACAGGGGCCTGGAATAGGCAGGCAGCAGCGATTGCTTGGTACACAAGTCAACAAGCGTGCTATGGTTTAGGAAGGAAATTTGTAAAGGTCATTTAGGAGGTGTGTCCACGCCATCTGAGGGAAAATTATTACCAGCGATCGCCAGGGGATTTTTAGGATAGGAAACTGGTCCTTGTATGCTTGTATTCTGCCCTCCCCCAGGAGGTGTCTCGTCTTCCGTGAAATTCTTGACCCCCTCGGAATTGTTAGGCTAGAAGGAAGGGGATACTTAAGTGAGTATGAATTGGCTTTCTCGGAGATGGCCTGGGACATGGGATATTTAACCCATCTGTGTTTTTATCCGCACCTGATCAAGCCCACCAAGGCAGAATGGACTTTAAGGGAGAAACAGTCTTGGACCACGTGGTGTTCTGGTTCGGCTGTGCTGACTGGCAGGTGAAGGCACACCAATCCCTCTTCTCCCTCTTGGATCTGGCAGGTAAGGCTCTTCTCACCCCAATTAGGAAGGAGGCAGAATGGCAATTTAAGTGTCATTAAGTGGAAATATCAACAGTACATAGGGTACTGAGAACTTCGTAGACAGAACGAAAAGGAAAAGTAGAAGGTCCGAGAAGGTAAGCAAGATGGGAAGAAGTGAATCTAAGGCAACTGTATTGAAGTGCATGATTAAAATTTTAAAGAAGGGATTAGGAGACTATGGGGTGAAGATGAAGCCTAACCACCTCCACATACTCTGTGAGATCAAATGGCCCCCTTTGGGAGTAGGATGGTCACCAGAGAACAACATGAACTTAAAAATAGTGGAAGCAGTCTATACAGTAGTCACAGGAGAGCCAGGACACCTGGATCAATATCCATATCCACTCATGGCTAGGGTTAGCTCAAGACCCTCCTACTTGGACAAGGTTCTGTATCCAGAAGGGAAAGGGAAGAATATTAATGGCACAAAAATTGACTGATGATAAAAAAGGAAATTCTACAGGATTTGGACGGGGATGACCTTCCCCCTCCCCTATACTGGATGATGACGTGCCCGCCGCCCAGTGCTCCACCAGGCCTGGAGGCCGCCTTAATGCCCGATCCAGGGCCAAGTGAAGTCCTGCAGCAGCCGCTGCTCCTCTGCGAGCTCTCCCTGAGGTCGTAGAGCCGCCACGTCGGCAGGTGACAGAGTGACACCTCTGGCCAACACTTCCAGGATCCGGCTTCAGCCGAACCGCCCAAGCTATACCCGCCTCTCCCAGTGAGTACTGACAAGAAGGGGAGGGAGATGTTGGAATTAAGCAGAGACTGCACTCTGCCAGAGAGCTGGAGGGATGGAAAGAGAACAGACAAGAGATTTACAATGCTAGCTGCTGCTCTGGGAAAGTCTATCTCGGGCCCTCCGGAAAACTGCCTCTGCCCCAGGGATAGGACAGTCCTTCAGCCGGTCCCAACAGAGGCCCTGGGCCCCGTAACACAGCCAAACCAGTGTGCCTGGTGCCAAGGTTTTGGCCACTGGAAGAATGAATGCCCTAAGGCAAGGAAGGAAGAGGAAGCTCCCGCAGTTGTGGGGCTTGAGGACTTGGAAATTAAATAGGGCTGCTGGGGCTCAGAGAAATCAGGTCCCCGAGATCCCATGGTAACCTTAAAAGTGGGGGACCAAAACATTGACTTCATGGTGGATATAGGAGCAGAACTGTCGGTAGTAACAAAACCTGTGGCACCACTGTCCGAAAAGACTACCGCTATACCTGGGCTATCGGGAGAAGAGATGATTAAATCGTTTTGCCAGCCCAGAAAATGTCAGATGGGGGGCGGGCACCAAGTGATTCATGAATTCCTCTACATTCTTGAGTGCCCAGTACCCTTGTTGGGAAGAGACTTGCTCTCCAAACTAGGAGCACAAGCGACTTTCTCCTCTGAGGAGAGGCCCACCTTCCGGATGGGCACTATGACTTATTTGCTCTCTCTCTCTCAATACCACCCCAAGATGAGTGGAGGTTGGATGAGCCTCTGAAGGAAGAACCAGGTGGGCCGGAAGAGCATGAGAGAGAGCTAACTCAATTATCCCCTGAGGTCTGGGCGGAAGACAACCCCTCCTCCCCCCAGGCTGGCTAAACATCAAGCCCCAGTGATAATAGAACTCAAACCAGGCACCATCCTGGTTAGAAAGCGCCAGTACCCACTACTGATAGAGGCCTGGGCCGACATACTGCCCCACATCAATAGATTGAAACAAGTAAGTATTCTAGTAGAGTGCCAGTCGGCTTGGAATACGCTGATCCTGCCAGTCAAAAAGGTAGGAGGATAGGACTATAGGCCTGTACAGGATCTCAGGCTAGTCAACCAGGCTACTGTGACTTTACACCCCACTATTCCAAACCCCTATACCTTACTTAGCCTCCTCCCACCGAGGACTAAAGTTTATACTCGCCTAGATCTCAAGGATGCCTTCTGTGTATACCTCACCCCAGCGTCACAGCCCATCTTTGCCTTTGAATGGGAAGATCCAGTCGGGGGCACCAAGCAACAGCTCATCTGGACTCCCCCACAAGGGTTTAAGAACTCCCCAGCCATCTTAGGGGAAGCCTTGACTTCTGACCTGAACTCATTCCATCTGGAAGAGTATGGATGTTGGCTCCTACAATATGGGGATGACCTGTTGCTGGCTGCCGAGACCAAGGGAAAATGCTGGAAAGGGGCAAAAGCACTGCTCCAGCTGCTGAGGGCAGCAGGTTCAGTTCAGTTCAGTTCAGTTGCTCAGTCGTGTCCGACTCTTTGCAACCCCATGAATTGCAGCACACCAGGCCTCCCTGTCCATCACCAACTCCCGGAGTTCACTCAGACTCATGTCCATCGAGTCCGTGATGCCATCCAGACATCTCATCCTCTGTCGTCCCCTTCTCCTCCTGCCCCCAGTCCCTCCCAGCATCAGAGTCTTTTCCAATGAGTCAACTCTTCACATGAGGTGGCCAAAGTACTGGAGTTTCAGCTTTAGCATCATTCCTTCAAAAGAAATCCCAGGGCTGATCTCCTTCAGAATGGACCGGTTGGATCTCCTTGCAGTCCAAGGGACTCTCAAGAGTCTTCCCTAACACCACAGTTCAAAAGCATCAATTCTTCAGTGCTCAGCTTTCTTGACAGTCCAACTCTCACATCCATACATGACCACTGGAAAAACCATAGCCTTGACTAGACGGACCTTAGTCAGCAAAGTAATGTCTCTGCTTTTGAATATGCTATCTAGGTTGGTCATAAGTTTTCTTCCAAGGAGTAAGTGTCTTTTAATTTCATGGCTGCAATCACCATCTGCAGTGATTCTGGAGCCCCCCAAAATAAAGTCTGACAGTATTTCCACTGTTTCCCCATCTATTTGCCATGAAGTGATGGGACCGGATGCCATGATCTTAATTTTCTGAATGTTGAGCTTTAAGCCAACTTTTTCACTCTCCTCTTTCACTTTTATCAAGAGGCTTTTTAGCTCCTCTTCACTTTCTGCCATAAGGGTGGTGTCATCTGCATATCTGAGGTTATTGATATTTCTCTCGGCAATCTTGATTTCAGCTTGTGTTTCTTCCAGCCCAGCGTTTCTCATGATGTACTCTGCATAGAAGTTAAATAGGCAGGGTGACAATATACAGCCTTGACGTCCTTCTTTTCCTATTTGGAACCAGTCTGTTGTTCCATGTCCAGTTCTAACTGTTGCTTCCTGACCTGCATACAGATTTCTCAAGAGGCAGGTCAGGTGGTCTGGTATTCCCATCTCTTCCAGAATTTTCCACAGTTTATTGTGATCCACACAGTCAAAGGCTTTGGCATAGTCAATAAAGCAGAAATAGATGTTTTTCTGGAACTCTCTTACTGAGTGTCAAAGAAGAAGGCACAGATCTGCAAGGAGGAGGTAAGGTATCTGGGGTTTGTTTTAAAGAACACAAGGTTCCAGATCCTAGCTGGGTCCTATATACTGATGGCACTAGCCTGATAAAACAAGGACAACGGCTGTCAGATTAGCCAGAGTGAAAGGGGACATCAAGATTGAAAATGGATGGTGGGAATTGCAAAGCGGCAAATTATCGGTACTGGAGGTGCTGGCATACAATCTGGTAAGCCAAGCACACCAAGCGACCCACCTAGGCCATTCTGCCTGCTCACAGGTTAATGCTGCCTCTCGGGTATTCAGACAAAAGCCTCCGGCTATTTAGCTGAAAGGCATGCTGCTCTTTGAACACCTGGGAGTGGACTTCACTGAAATGAAACCTCTCTGACACTACTGTTACCTGCTGGTCATGGTATGTACATTCTCAGGATGGGTAGAAGCTTTTCCTACCTGGACTGAAAGAGCATCAGAAGTAGCCCAGTGCCTGCTTAGGGAAATAGTTCCCAGCATTGGTTTAGACAATGACCCGGCTTTTGTAGCTGATTTAGTACAAGTAAGCAAAACTTTAAACATCAAATGGAAACTGCACACTACATATAGGCCCAGGGTTCTGAGATGCTGGAATGAACCAACCGGACATTAAAGAGACTCTCCAAGTGGATCATAGAGTCTGACTGCTCCTGGGTGGACTTGCTTCCGATGGCTCTGCTCAGACTCAGGATGACCCCATGGTTTCAAGGCTACTCTCCATATGAAATTGTGTATGAGAGGCCCCCTCCCATAATAAAACAGGTGTCAACAAATTTGCCTCAGGTAAGGGGGGATAGGATTTCACAGCAGATGGAACTGGGTAAGGCAATAAATTGGGTAACTAAGTTTGTACTAGAAGGGTGCCGTTCCCCCTTGGGGAACAGATTCATGAGTTTACGCTTGGTGACCAAGTATGGGTCAAAGATTGGAAACATGATTTGCTAGCCCCTTGGTGAAAGGGCCCTTATGTTATGCTAACTACCCCTACTGCAGTTAAAGTTGCAGGTATTGTCCCTTGGATCCATCATATGAGGGTGAAGAGAACATACCACGCAGACACCAAAAAAATGCTTAATGGACTGCACAGAGGGACCCCTCTGACCCTCAAGAGACTAAGACCATCCTTAAGAAGAAGGAAAAGAAGATCCCAGATGAGCCCCTTCAGGAAGCCGCACAATCAACTCCTGCTGCTTGGACTCACCAACATGATTTTGAATTTAATTTCCATTTCAACTCAGGACAATGTTTTCATCTCATGGGCACATTCCTACGCAGACTTCCACAACACTTTCGGCTGCTGTAGGGCTATGTCTCTGTCAGTGATGGATGGACTTCCTTGGTGGGTGTCACTGCTCTGCCAAGGAGATTTTTAAACCACTCTGCTCTTTTCTGGGATGACAAAGAGACTTTCCTCTCTCTTGTCAATCATAACCTCTCCTTGCTCTCTTGGTGTAAGACCTACAGTCAATAGACTCAGGTCATGGGGTTACATTTGATATAAATGCCAGTGTAACAAAAGCCTAACCTACAACAAGCCCCAGTAAATCTAACTTATTTACATGCTAGGTGGACAAGATCTGTGTTTCAATGGTATGAGTATATTGCTGCCTTATTCGTACCCTCTATAGGGACAACAGACATCATGATTACAGTAGAGGCCTTGACTAATTTCACAAAACAGACCCTCCTATATAGAACAAAAGCCATTCAAGCCTTAAATGAAGAGCAAATCCAAATGAGAAAAGCAGTAATTCATAATAGAATGGCTTTGGACATACTCACAGCTGCTCAAGGAGGGACTTGTGCTATAATTAAGGTTGAATGTTGTGTATACATTCCTGCCTTATCTGGCAATGTATCAACTGCTTTAGATGACATGAAAAACCAGGTAAAAGCAATGTCAAATGAAAACATTCCTTTCTAGACTTCGGTCCTATCTTGGGTGAAGGCCGATTGGTGGAAAACTATATTTAAACTGTTATAGTTGCCTTGATAGTTCTGCTTTGTGGACCCTGAATTTTACAATGTATTATGAACTTTGTTACCCAAAGGTTGATGTCATTCTCCCAAATCGGCGGTCGGAGAGCCAGGGTGCAGTATATCCCTATGAATGATGCTCATAATATGAGCTAAGAGCATCAAGGGGGGGGGGAATGAGGAAGGAATTCATAGGGCCTGGACTCCATCTTAGGCCTGTTCATGCTGATCATGCTCGGCCAGCTTTCCAATGGACTTTGAACTCTGTGTTTAGTGACTATGAAAATAACAACAGAAGGATAAGACTCCCTCCAGACAGGGGAACCTTGACGATCGTATCTAGGTTACTCATCACCTAAGAGAAAACATACACTAATCACCCCTTCCTCCAGACAGGCCATACATTTTTCTGTATCTATCAGAGTGTAACCTTGGGCTTATTGATTATTGGCTAATTGTTTGACTGTTTGAGCACATGAGCACATAGCACGTGAATGATGGGGTTATTGGGATTGTATTTTCCTTGGTTTATGTAAGTCTCAAGGAATTTGGGGGTGGTGGGTTTGGACACGTACACATGGGATATAAAAGATTTTCACAAATGCTGGTCAGGGTCCTTGGCTAAGAGGAGAATCTGCTTTGGGCCCACCAGTGTAATAAACTGCACTCCACTATTTGCATTGTCATTCTGAGTGAGTTTGTTTCCCGGAATGTGTGGCTACAACAGTAAGATGCAGATCTTAAGAAATTAGTTGCTTTTGCTTCCTATCTCTTGGGATGCTTGCTCTTAGGAGCCAGTCTCCATGTTTTAAGAAAGAAGGCGATGGCACCCCACTCTTGTACTATTGCCTGGCAAATCCCATGGACGGAGGAGCCTGGTAGGCTGCAGTCCATGGGGTTGCGAAGAGTTGGACATGACTGAGAGACATCACTTTCACTTTTCACTTTCATGCATGGAGAAGGAAATGGCAACCCATGCAATGTTCTTGCCTGGAGAATCCCAGGGATGGGGGAGCCTGGTGGGCTGCCGTCTATGGGGGTCGCACAGAGTTGGACACAACTGAAGTGACTTAGCAGCAGCAGCAGCAGCAAGCCTCCCCCATGGAGAGATCCACATGGAGAGAAACTGATAGGCAGCATCAATCAGCTTTGCTGGAGGTGGACCATTCAACCCCAGTCAGGCCACGTGGAGTAGAGATGAGCTGTTCCCCTCGAGACCTGCCCAAAGTGCGAAGTGCAGACTCTTTATGCCAAATAAGTGATTGTTGTTTAAGTTACTAAGTTTTGGGGTGACTTGTTATGCAGTGATTGAAACCTAGAACACCTGGTAAGTCCTCCAGCTGTGAGAAGAGGCTAATAGATTCTTCTACTAGAACTTCCCTATAACTTACCTGTTATGTTGTCAGTCATCCCTTTGGAGGCTATAGAGATGTTTCTCTTGCTCCCTCATGAACAGTTTCCTTGCTCTTTGCCTGGCTTCTCTGGACAGGAATCCACAGCAGGTAAAACCCAAGGTGAAGCACGGAGCAAGTACACTAACACCAGTGGAAGTTTCTGCAGAGGTGTTTCTGGCAAGTGAGATGCAAATACATTGACTTGCTTAATTCCTTTTACTTTCTGGTTAGGGGTCATTAAGTCATGTGACTGCTAATTCTTCTGATATGGATCTCTCTTCCAGCTCTATGAACCTTCTCTAAAAGACAAAGCCCTTAGATGAGAGGTTAAAGGCACAAGTTGTTGCTCTGCCACCTACTATGAGAACAGTGCAGTCATTTGACATTTCTGAATCAATGGCAAGATTAAGATGCTTGGAAGCCCTAAACAGTGAGCATATCATAACAACATGACCCCAGATGAAACTGTCAGCAAATACAATAACATTCGGATTCTCTCCAATCTGATTATTTGATGCCTTTTTCAAAAAAACAAATGACCAGTTGTCAAATTTGCTTATCTTTTGTTCTTTTGGTGTCCCTAGTTGAGTCTACTTGTTGAGTAACCATTGTCTTGCTCTCAAATATGCTTCATCCATAAAATGAATAAATAGATGGGCTGATTTATTAAATTTCTTTCAGATCTAAACTTTGATTCTGATTTTTAAAAAATTCTTATGTATTTATGGCTGTGCTGGGTTTTCATTTCTACAGACTTTTCTCTGGTTGTGGTGAGCAAGACTACAGTCTAGCTGAGGTGCGCAGGCTTCTCAGGGTGGCGGCGTCTCTTGTTGAGGAGCATGGGCTCTAGGGGGCACAGGGTCAGTAGTCATGGCTCTCAGGCTCTAGAGTGCTGGCTCAATAGTTGTAGTGCATAGGCTTAAGGTGCTCCACAAAATGTGGAATCTTCCCAGATACAGGGATTGAACCTGTGTCTCTGGCACTGACAGGCAGGTTCTCCACCACTGAGCCACTGGGGAAGCCCTCTGAATCTGTTGTTAGTCCCTTTCTTTTGTTTGCTATGTTCTTTTTTTTTTTTTTTTGCCCTTTGCAATAGCTTTAGTGGGGGCTTCCCAGGTGGCACTAGTGGCAAAGAACCCACCTGCCAATGCAGGAGACATATGAGATATAGACTTGGGTTCCATCCCCAGGGTGGGAAGATCCCCTGGAGGAGGGCATGGCAACACACTCCAGTATTCCTGCCTGGAGAATCCCATGGACAGTGGAGCCTGGCAGGCTATAGTCCACAGGGTTGCAAAGAGTTGGGCATGACTGAAGCAACTTAGCACTCACACACGCATAGCTTTGTTAGTCGCTCAGTAGTGTCCGACTCTTTGCAACTTCCTGTATTGTAGCCCAGCAGGCTCCTCTGCCCGTGGGATTCTCCAAGCAGGAATACTGGAGTGGGTTGCCATTTCCTTCTCCAGGGGATCTTCCCAACCCACGGATCAAATCCTGGTCTCTCGCATTTCAGACAGATTCTCTACTATCTGAGCCACCAGGGGAGCACACACATAGCTTTATTGAGGTGTAATTGACAAATCATAAATTGCGTAAATTTAAAGTATGCAAACTGAGAATTTTTGACATACTTATACACCCATGAAACCACTGCCATGGTCAGAATAGTGAACACACCCCTCGTCCCGACAATTTCCTTGTTGTCTTTGGTAAGCACCCCTTCCATCTTTACTCACCCCGGCTACCAGGCGACTATTGAGTTAGCTGTTTTCTGTTACTATAGATGAGTTTACATTTTCCAAGACTTTATATGAATGGAATCATACAGGATGGACTTTCCTTTTTCTGGCTTCTTTAACTCAGCATAACTATTCTGAGATACAGCCGTGTTGTTCATGTATCAATTGTCATTCCTTTTAGTTGTTGAGCAGTACTTCACCATGTAGATATACTATAATCTACTTATCCATTCTCCTGTAGATGGATGTTCGAGTTGTTTCTAGATTTTAGCTATTTTTAATAAATTTGCTGGAAACATTCAGGTATGAATCCTTATATGAATATATGAAAGCTCCATTTCTTCCATATTCTCACCAACACTTTGTATGGTCATTCTTTTTAATTTTATCCATTCTAATTAAATTCACATTTCTTTAACCTAATGTTGTTGAAAATCTTTTCATGTGCTTATCTCCCATCAGTGTGTCTTCTTAGGTAAAACATCTGTCCAAATCTTCTGTACAATTTTTTATTATTGAATTTTGAGTGGTTTTCAAATATATGTACATTCTTGATAACAGTTATTTGTTGTATATATAATTTGTGAATTTTTTATTTTACTCTATGGCTTATTTTCATTCTCCTAAATTATGCTTTTAAAGAGAGAGTTTTAACACATGGAAGTTATTTTGCAAACTCTGTTAAGCTCAAAGAGGAGCATATGTGACTCTGGGAAGTAAAAGGATATAAGCAAATAATTCTACATTTTAGCATTGAATTCCTTTTTGCATGATTTTCTTTAGTTAGCACTTATTGAGTGACTTTTCTGTGTAAAGCATTGTAGTATAAATAAGCACGGTGGTAAGTAAAGTTTAAACTTGAATTCCGGGCTCAAATCAAACTTTTAAAATTAGTCTGCAGTTTAGATAAAACCTTTATTGTCATGGTTCTCACAGTATCATGTCTGGTCAGCAAACAGTCTAAACTAAAATACCCATGCATACCATCTATATATCTATACCTACATCTTCATCCATATGACTTATATTTCCATATATGTATGTATGACTTGTAAAAAGCAATCTAACTTGCATTCACATTCAACTTATGTCTTTGGTCAGACATAACCATTGCAGAGACTGTTATGAACTTAGAGGTAAACTAAATGATAATATGAAAATACATGTCACAAAGCCAATGAACTTTACTCCACAGTAAAAACATGGATCTTCCTTCAGGTCTTTATCCAGACAATTATTTATAAAGTAAGATATATTATAAGCAGCGAGGCCAGCATGTGGAATAACAGTTTACAATGATGGGAGGAGAGAAAGCTAAAATACAGAGCCAAAAGCTACAATGCACAGAAGCCTGGATTTATTTTGTATAGCTACAGTAAGCTTAAAAGCATGAATTCTCCAGAGGACCCTGAGTCATGCAAAGTTTATAATAATTTATTTCAGAAATGGTTGGAATAAAATATAAGTTCTCAAAGGGAATAAAGTTTTAAGAAACATATAATTAAATCCTTGATAATGTAAAAAAATTACATTAGATATAACTTGAAGCTATAAAATGTGTAAGATTTTAAAAGAATGGAGCCAGTGATCTGAACAAAGTGAAGGTCGAGTGTTTATCTTGAAAATGCTTCCGCTTTTAATAGTCTAAGAACAGATAGGAAGTTACAGTTAATTCTATGTGAGAAAGCAATAGCTATTAAATGGATTTCTAGTGGACACTGAATAGATAGTGACAGTAATTGAAAAGGGGTACTCTAAAGTAATCTTGAGTGAAAAAAAAATTGCTTAAAACTCAACATTCAAAATACTAAGATTGTGGCATCTGGCCCCATCACTTTATGCCAGATAGAGGGGAAAACAATAGAAACAGTGACAGACTTTATTTTCTTGGCCTCCAAAATCACTTCAATGTTGACTGCACTCATGAAATGAAAAGACACTTGCTCCTTGGAAGAAAAGCTATGACAAACCTAGACAGTGTATCAAAAAGCAGAGACATTACTTTGCCAACAAAGGTCCGTCTAGTCAAAGCTATTGTTTTTCTAATAGTCATGTATGCATGTGAGAGTTGGACCATAAAGAAGGTTGAGCACAGAAGAACTGATGCTTTCAAACTGTTGAAGTTTTAAGGAACAAAACTTGGAGAGGTTTTGGTGTTGGAGAAGACTCTTGGGAGTTTCTTGGACTGCAAGGAGATCAAACCAGTCAATCTTAAAGGAAATCAACACTGAATATGCTTTGGAAGGACTGAGGCTAAAGTTGAAGTTCCAATACTTTGGCCATGTGATGCAAAGAACTGACTGATTGGAAAAGACCCTGATGCTGAGAAAGACTGAAAGCAGGAGGAGAAGGGGGCAAGAAGATGAGCAGACAGAAGATGAGATGGTTGGATGGCATCATCGACTCAATGGACATGAGTTTGAGCAAGCTCCAGGAAATGGTGAAGGACAGGGAAGCCGGGCATTCTGCAGTCAGTGGGGTCTCAAACAGTCAGACACGACTGAGTGACTGAACAACAACAGGCAACCTATTATTAAACTTCATAGCATCAAACTTTTAATCTAACATTTGCAAATTTTAAAGGTAGGACTTCCTCCATCGTCTGTTATTTCCATTGTTAGAGCTAATTAGTGTCTAACAGCATGCACTTTAGAAACTGTCCAATGTGGGTGCAAGTCCTAATACTATCACTGGGCTGGATTCCATAAACCACAGGATTCTCATCTGCAAAACAGAGCTAAAAATCTTCACCTCATGGGGTGGTGGTGAAAGTGTTAGTTGCTCAATTGTGTCCGACTCTTTGAGACCCCATGGACTGTAGCCTGCCAGGCTCCTCTGGCCACTGAATTCTCCAGGAAAGAATAGAGTGGTGGGTAGCCAATATCTTCTCCAGGGAATCTTCCTCACCCAGGGATCGAACTTGGGTCTCCTGCCTCGGAGGAAGATTCTTTTATCATCTGAGCCACCAGGTGGTGAAGATGAAATGAAATACAGAAAAAAGGCTTATTCCAGTGCCTGGGCCAAGGTTTCAAATAATACATATTAAATATTACAATCATTATTATTGTTTGTTCTAGGCAGAAATCAGAAAGTGAAGAAACATTGGAAAATTCAAGCAAAGAATATCAGTTGTTGGTATCCTATAATTTGGAATTGAGGATTGAAACTAGGTTTTATTTTCATCTGTTTTTGTTTTTCTGATTTTAATAATAATACTTGAGGAAGCCCCAAAACATACTTGGCCACTTTTAAGGGAGTCTCTTGATGCTTCATGTGCTCCATCTGGGCTGCAGCCGTCATTCTAGCTCTACAGACGAGGAGGTCACTGAGGTTAAGTGTCCTTCACAACGACACCCAGGTCGATGGCAGAGTTAAAGTATGCCCCCCAGGTCACATAACTCATTCTCTGTTCAAAAATCTTCCCTAATCCCTGTGCCATTTGGGAATGGTTTCAAAGGCATTCCAACTGCAGAATCATGCCAGTGCACTGCTTATCAATTATTTTGTTGATCCTTTAGCAAATCCTCAAACTGATTTTTCTGCCCTCCTGGGACACAAGTCACAAAGCTGACCTTAACCGCTTTGGCATCCCCCTTCTACCCCCAAGGCACACAAAAGAGCTGTGCGAGAGTGCTGATTTATTGTTTTCCCACACAGGTCATGCTCGAGCCCAGACAGATAGAGAAGATCTGTCTTCAATGAGAGAAATGTACCATTACTTGGTCGTAAATTCAATGTAATGGTAATTTTAGTAGGGCAGCTTGCCCAGGGTTTGTAGAAACACAAATCAAAAATCCCAAATTCCAAGCATATCCTCCTAGAAACTCTTTTGGCAACTCCATTCCCTTTGCTTTTTAAGGAACTCAATTTCCCTAGTTATGGTCCCTAGTTGCTTAGGGTAGATTTGCACAAGGACTAGAGTCACTGTGGCAGCAGAGAGTAGAGTGAGTGGCATGCTGCTCAAATTATTTCTGCCAAGCATCAGACCTTGACTTCAGTCGTCAAGGAGGCACAACTGAACTGACACACAGATTCGGTATACAGCCCAGAAAAGTAGTTTGCAGTAAGAATATTCAAGACAACTCCAAGGAAAGCTTTTACTTATTTATTTATTTCAAATCCTCATGTCCTTGGTCAATTCTAAACTGACTATTACTGGTCATTACCACTCTCAGATCTCAAAACAACTTTTTTTCCTAAGATTTATTTATTTTTGGCTGACTTGGATCTTCATTGCTGGGCATGGACTTTCTCTAGTTGCGACAAGTGGGGGTTACTCTTTATTGTGGTGCATGGGCTTCTCATTGCAGTGGCTTCTCTTGTTGCACAGCACAGGCTTTAGGCATGTGGGCTCAGGAGTTGTGGTGCATGGGCTTAGTTGCCACTTGGCATGTGGGATCTTCCCGGACCAGAACTCATGTCCCCTGCATTGGCAGGTGGATTCTTAACCACTAGACCACCAGGAATCCTCAGAACAAAATTTTAACCTCTGCAGAGTTGACTTAGTTGGTGGTACTGGGTTAGGAGGATATACAGAGTATATTCAGGCCCAATGCTACTAGATACCCCATTGAACTCTCAGAAGCAGACTTGAATATACCCTCTTGTCTTATATCATATCCTATGCTCACTTTCATCATAGCAACTAGCATCTCCTCTGGGCTTAGTTATTCAAATGCATTGCCTTCTACTAAACTGTATGCTCCCAGATAGGGTGATATCACTTGTGTGTGCATTTTTCTCTAGTTTCTAGCCCTATGCCTGACATGTGACACATGGTGTATATAGATAGGTGAGACAGTGCTCTGGAAGACATTGGAGAGAAAACAGAAGTGAAGATAACCGCCTTTCATGGAGTCTGTTAAAAATATTACTTCTTTCATCTGAACGAATATGTATAGATTGCCAATACAGCCAAAGTGTTAGTGCCAGGTATTGAAGGATATTCAAGATGACTAGAAATCAAAGAGCCTGCAATTTACTTCTATTAATAACATCCATAAAATGACATAAATAATCTTATGTTATTTTTTCCTAAAAACATAGATCTGCCTGGTGAAAGGACATGAAATCTAGTTCTCCTTCACTGATTTGGTTTTGCAGTGGGGTGTACCTAAATACTCTCTCCAGATATAGAGGGGAGTTTAACTGGCACTTTATTTGTATTTTATTCACACATCTAGCATGTGAGAAGGTCAGGTTTAGAGCAGAAAGGGAGGGCTGGAGACCATGAGAAACTCTGGGCTGGATGAAGCACAAGCTGGAATCAAGATTTCTGGGAGAAATATTAATAACCTCAGATATGCAGATGACACCACCCTTATGACAGAAAATGAAGAAGAACTAAAGAGCCTCGTGATGAAAGTGAAAGAGGAGAGTGAAAAAGTTGGCTTAAAGCTCAACATTCAGAAAACTAAGATCGTGGCATCCAGTCCCAACACTTCATGGCAAATAGATGGGGAAACAGTGGAAACAGTGGCTGACTTTAAGCCACTGCAGCCATGAAATTAAAAGACGCTTACTCCTTGGAAGGAACATTATGAATAACCGAGATAGCATATTAAAAAGCAGAGATGTTACTTTGCCAAAAAAGGTCCGCCTAGTCAAGGCTATGCTGTGAGCATTGGACTATAAAGAAAGCTGAGCATTGAAGAACTGATGCTTTTGAACTGTGGTGTTGGAGAAGACTCTTGAGAATCACTTGGACTGCAAAGGAGACCTAACTAGTCCATCCTAAAGGAAATCAGTCCTGAATATTCATTGGAAGGACTGATGTTGAAGCTGAAACTCTAATACTTTGGCCACCTAATTCAAAGAACTGACTAATTTGAAGAGACCCTGATGCTGGGAAAGATTGAAGGCGGGAGGAGAAGAGGATGGATGAGGAGAGAGGAGAGATGTTTGGATGGCATCACTGATTCAATGGACATGAGTCTGAGTAAACTCCATGAGTTGGTGATGGGCAGGGAGGCCTGGCATGCTGCAGTCCATGGAGCTGCAAAGAGTCGGACATGACTGAGCGACTGAACTGAACTGAACTGAACAACAATAATAACAAAAAGGCAGTGATGGGCTTCCCTGGTGGCTCAGTGGTAAAGAAACTGCCTTCCAGTGCAGGAGACATAAGTTCAATCCCTGGGCCAGGAAGATCCCACATGCCACAGAGCAATTCAGCCCGTGCTCCGCAACTACTGAAGACTGTGCTCTAGAGCCCAGGAGGTGCAACTACTGAAACCCAGATGCCCTAGAGCCTGTGCTCCACAGCAAGAGAAGCCACTGCAGTGAGAAGCCTGATGTATCGCTGATCCTGTTCGTGATGCCAGTGGTCTTGCTGTTCATATTGCACCATTCATTGGACCCACCGTAGGTAAGGTGCAAGCAGGGATGCTGGAAGAAAACTCAGGGAACCGTAGGAACTACAGATATGTTTTATTCTCTGCTGGCTGACGCAGCGACCGTAACAGTATTCTCTCTCGGCTGGTGCATCAGCCGTAGCAGTAGACATGCTACATTCTCTCCTCTCGTGGTTGACCCAACACACACAGCCGTGATGCAACAGTAAATGCCGCCACTTTCTACACGGAACTCACTCAGTAAAAGTAGCCTGTGGCCAAGTGAGTACCTTGTGACACACATGTGCAATGTTATAAGTGATCTCAGCTGTTACATAATCATTATTTATAAATCATAGGGCAAGAACAAGGGGCTGTGGGGTGAGAGAGCCTGACCATGCCATCTTGGCTAATTTGCTCTTTCCCTACACCTGAACACTGCAACAACGATCCAGCACAGCCATAAATATTAATGCATAAATAAAAATTTTTTAAAGGTAGAGAAGGACATGACAGAGGATGAGATGGTTGGATGGCATCACCGATTCAATGGACATGAGTTTGAGAAAGCTGTGGGAGATGATGAAAGATGGGGGAGCCTGGTGAGCTGCAGTCCATGGGGTCACAAAGAGTTGGACATGACTGAGTGGCTGAACACAACAAATTTTTTTTTTTTTTAAAGCAGTGACTTTTAAGCTTGAGCAGGTTTGAGAATCATCAGGGTTTGATGATTTGAGAATCATCTGGGTCTGTTAAGACTCAGACTTCTGGCCCCACCTCCAGAATTTCTGTGTCAGGAGGTCTGGGTTAGGATTCTGGAAGTTGCATTTCTAACTGGTTTCCAAAAAGTGCAGATGCTGTAGGTCCAGGACAAGCTGATCTAAAGTAAGCCCTGACACTTACTTTCTACCGAATTTTATTCTCCCATTCTCTTGAATAACCCCACAGAGTGATTCCATTTGTATGGTTTTGTTAGGGTGGCCTTGATCTGAGGTTAAAAAAAAAAAAACACAACAATTTGGTTTATTTTGTAGCCATGTGCTAGTGATTGACCAGATTTTTCACATTGGTGCTTTTCCTTTAGCCACTAGCCCATGGAGTTATAGGCTGCATCGCCTAGCATTAGTTCAGAATAAGAATAACTGTGTGGATCACAATAAACTGTGGAAAATTCTGAAAGAGATGGGAATACCAGACCACCTGACCTGCCTCTTGAGAAACCTATATGCAGGTCAGGAAGCAACAATTAGAATTGGACATGGAACAACAGACTAGTTCCAAATAGGAAAAGGAGTACGTCAAGGCTGTATATTGTCATCCTTCTTATTTAACTTCTATGCAGAGTACATCATGAGAAACGCTGGGCTGGAAGAAGCACAAGCTGGAATCAAGATTGCCAGGAGAAATATCAATAACCTCAGATATGCAGATGACACCACCCTTATGGCAGAAAGTGAAGAGCTCTTGATGAAAGTGAAAGAGGAGAGTGAAAAAGTTGGCTTAAAGCTCAACATTCAGAAAACGAAGATCATGGCGTCTTCATGGGAAATAGATGGGGAAACAGTGGAAATACTGTCAGACTTTATTTTGGGGGCTCCAAAATCACTGTAGATGGTGACTGCAGCCATGAAATTAAAAGACGCTTACTCCTTGGAAGAAAAGTTATGACCAACCTAGATAGCATATTCAAAAGCAGAGACATTACTTTGCCGTCTAGTCAAGGCTATGGTTTTTCCAGTGGTCATGTATGGATGTGAGAGTTGGACTGTGAAGAAAGCTGAGTGCCGAAGAATTGATGCTTTTGAACTGTGGTGCTGGAGAAGACTCTTGAGAGTCCCTTGGACTGCAAGGAGATCCAACCAGTCCATTCTGAAGGAGATCAGCCCTGGGATTTCTTTGGAAAGAATGATGCTAAAGCTGAAACTCCAGTACTTTGGGTACCTCATGAGAAGAGCTGACTCATTAGAAAAGACTCTGATGCTGGGAGGGATTGGGGGCAGGAGGAGAAGGGGATGACAGAGGATGAGATGTCTGGATGGCATCACTGACTCAATGGACGTGAGTCTGAGTGAACTCTGGGAGTTGATGATGGACAGGGAGTCCTGGTGTGCTGTGATTCATGGGGTCACAAAGAGTAGGACATGACTGAGTGACTGAACTGAATTGAACTGAACTGAATATGAATAAAAACAACACTTAGATAATTTGCTAACAGAGGGAAGTGTACATGTAAAGTATTTCACTCATGCCATTGGCCTTGTGTGAAAAACTCTGTGAAATGATGAATTTAACATTGTCCCTTGGATTCCTGCTTCTTCCCCTCACCTACTTTGACTAGGAAAATAATTGTAACTTTAGTCTGAATGGGGATTTATCAGCCAGGTCTTTCTGACTTTTAGATGGCTTCTGCAGCCTGGCCAAGCTATCTGGCTTTCTGATTACACAGTTTTTATGAAGAGGGAAAAAATATTTTCATAGGAATCCTTTTTAAATTATTTTCTCCTCTAAAAGAGGAGATCTAAAGATCTAAAAGCTGGCACTTCATTCAGGACTGTTTCCTACTCTTTTGTCATTCCCCATTCTTCCCTGATGCCACCTACCCCTTAGACAGTCAGAGATTTAAAAGTATGTTGGAAGATTTTGATGGTGTCTGCAGAGTTGAATTACATTCTTCTATGTAACATTCGGACACCAAGCAGAAAGATGGCACAGTCTGTCTAGCTCTTTGTAATTAGTTTCACGATATTGTTTTAATTGTGGCACAGCTTAATCACTGGCTGTGCACAGATTATGCCACATGGTTAAAATAATTATAGGAATTTGATAAGATAATGCTTTGAATTCATATAATGCTTCTTTTCCAAAAAGCTCTACACTTTAAAAGGAGAGGGACAGAGCAAAGAAGGACAGCCATTCAATTCTAGCTTTGGTTGTTTTTCGCACCTTGTCAGGGCTAGTTGGTAATTATGTATATATATCTGTATATATATACATAATTATTTCAGGTCATAGTCTACTTGTCTAAGGAAGTATTTTATCCAGTACTCAAAGATTCTGAAGATAGTATGAAATGATTCATACTTGATTTGCTGCTGCTGCTAAGTCACTTCAGTCGTGTCCGACTCTGTGTGACCCCATAGACGGCAGCCCACCAGGCTCCCCCGTCCCTGGGATTCTCCAGGCAAGAACACTGGAGTGGGCTGTCATTTCCTTCTCCAACGCACAAAAGTGAAAAGTGAAAGGGAAGTTGCTCAGTCATGTCCGACTCTCCTCAGACTTGATTTGCTAGCTAATACTTAATACAGACTATACAACTGGTAGCCTAGGCAAGCCTGTATGGATGCATTAGTTCTAAATCTAAACGTTTGCTTACAAAGCTGATGGCTACTGGCTCTGTGAGCAGTTCTTTACTTTCAGAAGAGTGCAGTCTGGTCATAAACCTTTCTTAGAACTACCATACAATTTGTATGGTTTATTGAACATTCATTAATTCATTCCAAGTAGTATGCCTACTATGTACTAGTCAATAAGTTCAGTCATTCAGTCATACCCAACTGTGTGTGACCCCATGGACTGGAGCATGCCTGGCTTCCTTGTCCGTCACCAACTCCCAGAGCTTGCTCAGACTCATGTCCATCGAGTCAGTGATGCCATCCAATCATCTCATCCTCTGTTATCCCCTTCTCCTCCCACCTTCAATCTTTCCCAACATCAGGGTCTTTTCCAATGAATCGGTTCTTTGTATCAGGTGGCCTAAGTATTGGAGTTTCAGCCTCAGCATCAGTCCTTCCAAAGAATATTCAAGGTTGATTTCCTTTAGGATTGACTGGTTTGATCTCCTTTCTGTCCAAGGGACTCTCAAGAGTCTTCTCCAAGACCACAGTTCAAAAGCATCAATTCTTCAGCACTTGACTTTCTTTATGGGCTCAGTCAGTAAAGAGTCTGCCTGCAATGCGAGAGACCTGGGTTCGATTCCTGGGTCAGGAAGATCTCCTGGAGAAAGAAATGGCAACCCACTCCAGTGTTCTTGCCTGGAGAATTCCAAGGACAGAGGACAGGGCTACAGTCAATGGGGTCACAAAGAGTCAGACACGACTAAGTGACTTTCACTTCACACTTTTCTTTATGGTTCAACTCTCACATCCATACATGACCACTGGAAAAAACATAGCTTTGACTAGACAGACCTTTATGGTTAAACTAATGTCTCTGCTTTTTAATATGCTGTCTAGGTTTTCCATAGCTTTTCTTCTAAGGATCAAGTGTCTTTTAATTTCATGACTGAAGTCACCATCTGCAGTGATTTTGGAGCCCAAGAAAATAAAGTCTGTCACTGTTTCCATTGTTTCCCTATGTATTTTCCATAAAGTGATGGGACCGGATGCCATGATCTTTGTTTTTTAAATGTTGAGTTTTAAGCCAGCTTTTTCACTCTCCTCTTTCACTTTCATCAAAAGGCTCCTTAGTTCTTCTTCACTTTCTGCCATAAAGGTGGTGTCGTCTGCATATCTGAGGTTATTGATATTTCTGCCTGCAATCTTGATTCCAGCATGTGCTTCATCCAGCCTGGCATTTCTCATGGTGTACTCTGCATATAAGTTAAATAAGCAGGGTGACAATATACAGCCTTGACGTACTCCTTTCCCAGTTTGGAATTAGTCTGTTGTTGCATATGCCATTCTAACTGTTGCTTCTTTCTTTTTTTGTCAGTATTTAAATAAATTTAATAGGACCAAGCCGATATTCCTCAACATTAAAGCAAATCTTGAGAACAAACTGAACATTTAAAGCTGTTAAAAACAGGTTCTACATCTTATTAAAAAAAAATCACCTCAAACCCCTTCAGTTAAGGCATTTGATGAATGTTAGTGAATGTTTGTTAACTTGAGCAGAATATAAAGGTTATTTGAAGTGTTCCCTTTAATGCAACCAATACAAAACTTTGTGAGATCATACCTCTATAATTTCATGTCTTTGAACAAGTGAAACTATGGTTACCAAATAGCTACTGTTGTCACAGTGTCTGATACAGGGTAACAATAAATAGCTGTTTATGCAGCACAAGACACCCATTTATTTAGTCACAGTAGTGGGACACGTACTGAGCGACTTCACTCTCACTTTTCACTTTCGTGTATTGGAGAAGGAAATGACAACCCACTCCAGTGTTCTTGCCTGGAGAATCCCAGGGATGGGGGAGCCTGGTGGGCTGCCGTCTATGGGGTCGCAGAGTCGGACACGACTGAAGTGACGCAGCAGCAGCAGCAGCAGCAGCAGCAGTGGATCTTACTCCTTATTTTATTCTAACTTCTGTCTTTACTGTTCAGATTCTCCAGGCTTATGGATGTTGTCAGTCTTCAAAGTCATTCTAACCATTTGTGTTACAAGAGAGATCTGCTGCTTTTTGCTGATCAAGGTTTCTACAACATGTTGATGTTTCATATTATTGGTTCCCTTGTGCAGACAGCCAGTCCCGGAGGGCAGGGTTCACCTTCTTCACATTTCTGGCCCGAATCTCAGTCATGGTCTGGATGGGGTTCATGCCTCTGTTCTCTGCGAGCTCCATAGGGATGACCACCAGTCCCTTGGCAAAGGCATGCATGGCCTACTGCTCCAGGGCCAGGCACTGGTCGACCTCCTGGCTGACCACCAGGGCGCAAGCGATCTCGGTAGCGCCCCTGCAATATACCGTGCGGTTGTCCCGGATGAGGTTGTGGATGACACACAGAGTGTCGTGACAGGAACGCTTGGCCTCCTTGATGATCATCTGATTTCCTCTGATGAAAATGATGATGGCTTTGTAGTTCTTACACTGCTTGATGACCAGCATCTTGTCTTTTGTGGTCCCAAATGAGATCTCTTTCACAAGACCTGCAAAGCCTAGCTTCTCAGCTATGAGCTCTGAAAACCTAGGTATGATGTGGCCACCTGTGGAGATGGCGATCAACTCAATTTCAGATCCTCCAACCTAGTGAACCACCAACAGGTTATTCTGGAGAAGTAAATGATTAGCTTCATCATCAAAGCCCCACTGGCAAATAGCTAGGTTAGCACCAGTTTCTGTAATGTGCTGGATCATCTCTTCAAACTTCTCCTTTACAGAAGTACTCCTTCAGTACTTCTGAAGGGCTTTAAAATCTTCCACAGCTGTCACATCCACCTTATACTTCATCTTTGGTTTCAGTGGCTCAAATAAACTTATGAGGATTGCAGCCTTAGCATCTTCCACTTGCTTGGGCATCTGCAGGTGACTGAAGTCCTTGTCCACGATCAAGCCCTTGATCAGCTTGGTGTCCTTCAGCCACTCACCCACCTTGCCTTCTACCTTGATGAGCTGGAAGTCAATGTCCCTGCGCTGCATGTCGGCCACGGTGAGGACAGCATTCACGGTGATCTAGGTCATTTGTCAGTGACAACTGTTAATTACTTTGGAGCCCAGCATGGTCTTTGCTGTCTGGATCAGGGGCTCAGTGTTCTTCATGTTGTCAAGGACACTGTTGCTGATCTTGTCCAGGTGCTCAGTAGTGATGCAGGTGACCTGCTCTTGGCCATTGGTGATCCTGATTGGGTGAATGTGGAGGTCCAGCAGCTGCTCAGCCTTTTCCAACAGGACAACCACTCCTGTGGTTCCATCTCCAATCTCATCATCCTGTGATTTGGACAGTTCAGCCATCAGCTTGATGATCTGATGGTCAACATCCGTCATGCTCAAGAGGGTGGCACTATCATTGGTCATAGTCACGTCGCCATACTTACTCACCATCATCTTATCAAGCCCATTTGGTCCAAGTGATGTTTTCATTGTATTTGCTACAGCCTTTGCTGCCATTATATGAGATTTGAGGGCCTCAAGTACAGTAAGATGAGACTTGCAGTCCTGATCCTTGATGATGAGGAAAGGACCGCCATATTTGTTGAAGTCAAGGGTCCCCACGGACCCCAAGATGCAGTAGCAAGAGTTACTCTCCCTCAACTGGCGGAGACCATGCCAGAACCCAGAGCCCACCTTCCTCTTCAGGGCTATCTGTTGCTTCTTGATCTGCATACAGGTTTCTCAGGAGGCAGATAAGGTGGTCTGGTATTCTCATCTCAAGAATTTTCCACAGTTTGTTGTGATCCACACAGTCAAAGGCTATGTGCCAAGTGCTGTTCTGAACTCTTACAGTAAACAAGTTAAGCAAAATTTATACTCTCATGTCCCTGACATTCTAGATGTAGGGGAATTGACAATAAACAAACAATAAAGTAATGATTTCAGATATGATTAGTCCTATGAATAAAATAAAACAGTTGGGGATCAGAGTGACTTGAGTAGGGGACTTTTAGATAGATTAGAATGTATCTTTTTCAGAAGATGACACTGAACAGGGTCCTGATGGTGAGAAGGAATCTGACATGTGAAGGTATGGGAAGGGAATTTTAGGCATAAGGAAGAGAAAGTGTAAGGGGCTGAGTCAATGATGAGCTTAGTGGTTCTAGGAGAAGCAGGTGGGGCAGAGGGGTTGGAGGAGAGTGAGTAAAGGGTAGACTTATTGGCGCTGAGATGACACAGAGGCTAGGTCAGAGGACTGTACCCCATGGCACGAAGATTTCAATTTTAAGGTGATGGTAGGTCATGGAGGGTTCACATGGGCTGGTTCACATTTTTGAAAGGTCATGCTAGTTGAGGAGATTAGACTAATAGGCAAAAACAGATAGGAAATACTAAGGAATGCAAGCCTTTTTTTTTTTTTTAAGACATGTTGAGTTTGACATAGGTATGATACATAGAAGTGTGGGGTCTAATTGGAGAAAGAAATGGCAACCCACTCCAGTATTCTTGCCTGGAGAATCCCATGGACAGAGGAGCCTGACAGGCTACAGTCCATGGGGTCACAAAGAGTCAGACACAACTGAAGCGACTTAGCACACACGTCGTTGAAAGTGTAAATCTTAGAGCTTAGGAGATAGATCAGAGTTGGAGATGTCTGTGTGGGAGTCCTTACTGTATACATATAATCATTATGCTGTGCTTAGTTGCTCAGTTGTGTCCAAGTCTTTGAGACCCATTGGACTATAACCCACTAGGCTCCTCTGTCCAAGGGATTTTTCAGGCAAGAATACTGAAGTGGTTGCCATTTCCTTTTCCAGAGGATCTTCCCAACCTAGGGATCGAATTTGCATCTCCTGCATTGCAGGTGGATTCTTTACTGATGAGCCACTGGGGAAGCCCTACCCAGAAAGAGATTTTTAAAATACTATCTTTTTTTCTGATGTGCATAATGAATAACAGAAGTTAACAGAGTGTGACTTGAATACAATTTTTATTTTCTCATTTGTTTGTTTAATAGCAACTAGATCAAAATTTAGGTCTTAAATAAGTCATCTTTCAAAGGAGCCATGTGGGAGGGCTAGCCAATTGGGCCAACAAAGCCACCATTGCTTAGAACTTTCTTGGAGTGATTGGGGCTCCCTTGTAGATTTGCTTTTGCCTCACAAGAAAGTCAGCCTAACTTTTTCATAGAATTATGTCTCATTTTTTATTGAAAAATAGAACCAACTTGGAAATTCATCTGCTGTTGTACTTATAACAAAGTTAAAAAAAAACCCCAAAAAACTGAATATTTCACCAGAGGGAGATGACTTGATTCCACTGATGATTTTAAAATGACTTTGTCATTTGCTTTGGCAATTCTCAGAATGGTGTCTAAATGTGTCTGGGTCAATAAGGAGATGATCGGAATAAGTACACAGTTTTCCAGGTGAAAACTTTGAAGGAAATACTATTTATTTGGATTTGAAGTTTTAGCTTTATTCATTCATTCACTTATTCATTCATGAAAAAATTTATTATCTGCCACATTCCAGGTGGTTTTTTAGGCAGTGAAAAGGCAGTTACAAACAATGAAAGGCATAAAACAATGCTAGCTTTTAGTACTTCATCTTTGAACTGAAGGATACCTTAACCATCAAAAATCCCATTTTTGCAAATGGCTCAATTAATCAATTTATTGAAACAAAAACATTCAAGTGAAAGAATAAAATTTAATGTTTCTTGCTTTTGCCTTCCTCATCTGTTTTCTTCTTCCTGTCTTATTTCCAGAAACCTGCCTCTCAACCTCTGATTTTTAAGTCTAAAGTGATCTGTTCCTTATGCTATAAATTTCCCCTCAGACACGGAGCATCCTTTTATTTTTCTTCTCCCATTTTGTTACTAGAAGGTGTTGATGAATCTTTGGGATAAGATTCTAATACATGAGTTAATTCATAAGAAGGTATAAATGATTTGATGCTAATTTATTACAGTCTGAATTTTTTTTAACAAAAGAACAAAACAGATTGAAGAAATGCATCTGTAATAATGGAAATTAAAGAATTTGCAAGTAATAAAGTAATATATTTCTTGGTTGAGAGCCTTCTCCATGTTTCTGATACCACAACTATATAGCTTATATTGCCAATCAGTATCTCTGGGAACAAGAAATTTTCAGTTTCCCCTGATGCTACTATCTTTTTTTTTTTTTCTTTTTGAGGGATATTCTGCAGCCCTCATGTGCCTTGTAATATAGTAGCAAGATATCATAATAGTTTTGCTAGAGTAAAGGGCCAAATTTTGCCTGGCCTTTGTTTAGCTGGAAGGTGCCTACCCCTGAGCTGGGGCTCTCCACCGCCATAGCGCCTTCAGCCTCCTGCAACATATTATTACAATCAGCTTTACTTGTTCCCAGGGCTTTCAGCATCTGTAGTGGCAGCTGGCACATCTCCCACTTCATCAGGAAGTGCATTCAAGGGTATCCGGCTAAAAAGTTCCCCCAGCAAGCACTTCTTCACATTGCAAAATGAAGAAGCAAGGTTTCAGTTGGAGGTATTCATATCTGGGGTCAAGTAAGGTAGAGGAAAGTTGGGGAGCTCTTCCATCACCAGAGTGTCTTCTTCATGGGTGAGAGCAGTAAAAAAAAAATCCACTCTTTTTCTTCTAGTAGACTGGCATTCCTTTGACCCTGGGTTTAATCAGAAAAAGGATGAGCAGAATTATGCGATTGGCACTGCCCTTGTTTGTTTTCCAAATTCTCAGAGAGAATTGCTCTCATACCACGGGTTTCCCTCAAGATCTACATTTCTGATTTCCATGGTTCAGTTTTATGCAGAGTTTTCTGTTTTGCCTGTGAACACCCATATTTCTCTTTCCAGCAGTTAATAGGAAAATTCCATTGTGCCGAGTATACTTTGCTCTTCTTTCCTGTGAAAATAACCTCTATTGTCCTCCACCTGCTTTTACCTCCAGCCATCTGCACTAATATGTAATTGCATGTCAAAGAGGGTGGTGATGATGACCAGCATATGTCAGAAACATTTGAAAACTGTTTTGGATAATTAGAAAGAGCTATGGTTTAGGAAATTGAGCTCAAGTGAAAATAATGTGGCCCAGAGATCTAACTCCTCTTCAACATTTTCTCCCTTTGAGAATAAGAACTTTGGGACAACATTGCTCAACATCATTCATTTTTATCTTTTAATTATTAGTATGCCCAGTGTCTAGTCTGGAGTAGGAAATGGCAACCCATTTCAGTATTCTTGCCTGTAAATCCCATGGACAGAGGAGCTTAGAGGGCTATAGTTCATGGGGTTGCAAAGAGTTGGACATGACTGAGTGACTGAGGATAGTATTGGTGTCTGGTAATCAGCATTAGAGCCAGAGCATTGAGCCTTCAGGAGTCTTTGGTGGATACTGAAATAGATGTATCTCCTGAAGAAAAATTAATTGAAGTCTGATATGTTTAAGGAAGCTAACAATCATTGAGTACTTGTTTTGTGCCAGGCAATATGTTTAGAATTTTTGCACATATTATCTCATGTCATAAATTATCAAATTTTCTGTTTATTCCAGTCATTCTTTGGTGTCTGTGAGAGATGGTTTCAGGACCCCCACTTTCCCCACTAAAATCTGCAGATGCTCAAGTCCCTTGTATAAAATGGCTAGTATTTGCATACAATCTACATATAATCCTCATACACTTTAAATCATCTCTAGATTACTTATAATATCTAATAAAATATAAATACAATATAAATAGTTATAAATTCAATTTAAACTGCTATGTAAATAGTTGCCTATGTGTGGCAAATTCAAGTTTTGCTCTTTGGAAATTTCTGGAATTTGGGGGGGATGTTTTTGATCTGCAGTTGATTTAATCCATGGATGTGGAACCTACAGATATGGAGGATGATTATAATTGGAATATAGATTTTATTTGGTTTTATTCAAATCTTATTTTTATTATTCTGGTATGAAATGTTACCTATGTAGTTTTGTGCTTGAGGGAAAATATAGTTAATGTTCTAGAAGAGCTGTGGTAGTTGTCTGTAATTTGGAATTAAACTTGTTCATGACATACACAAATAAATTCAAAGTACACCAACAAATTTAAATGACAGAATCAAGACTGGTGAACACAATAAGAGTGAAGTAAGTTCACAAGACAGTTTCATGAATTTGGCACTATGGTAGTCATTAGGACTATGCCTCAATATTTCCAGGCAGTGCTCTTGTGTCATATAAGAACAAGCAACCCTTATAGTTAGACTGCGTTAATCCACATCTTCAAAATTATATGTGGCCATGTAACTTGCTTCAGCCAAAGAAATGTGAGCAGAATTGATGAACATTGTGTGTGGGTGCTCAGCTGCTCAGTTGTGTCTATAACCCACCAGCTTCCCCTGTCCATGGGATTATCCAGGTAAGAATATTGGAGTTGGGTTGACATTTCCTCCTCCAGGGGATCTTCCCCACCCAGGAATTGAATCCATGTCTCCTGCATCCCCTGCTTTGCAGGCAGATTCTTTTACATGGAGCCATCATCTTCAGATAAAAGCTTATAAGGCCAGTCATGAGTCACCATCTTCCCATTCTCCAGCCATAATGACCAACACTATTTCAGATGGTGAGGGTCTGCCAGTCTGAGTCCTGTGTGAGGATCGTGTGATGCCAAATTCATTGTGTGTGTGTGTGTGTGTGTGTTAGACGCTCAGTCATGTCCAATTCTATGTGATCCCATGGACTGTAGCCTGCCAGGCTCCTGTGTCCCTGAAATTCTCCAGGCAAGAATACTGGAGTGGGCAGTCCTTCCCCTCTCCAGGGGATCTTCCTGATTCAGGGATCAAACCTGGGTCTCCCACATTTTGGGCAGATTCTTTTACCACCTGAGTCACTAGAGAAGCCCCACCAAATTCATTACTGACTTCATATAGCGTGAGTGAGAAATTAAATTTTGCTATAAGACATTGAGACTTGGGGATTGTTTGTTACAGTAGCACAACCTATTTGAACTAATGTAGGCACCATTCATCCAGAAAGTAGAGACCCCAAAAGTCCTTCCTAAATGTACCTTTTTTCATTATCTGTGTAGTTTAACCAGAGGTTTGAATTGACCAGACCCTTGGAATGATTAAATGGCATAGACATTAAGAGGTCTGTGCCATCAAGCTGCTTCTGTTCAAATACTGGCCCTGCTGCTTTCTTCCTGGAAAGATTTAAATGAGTTACTTAATCTCTTTGAGTGTCAATTTCCTTGTTTGGAAAATGTAACTAATAGTAATACCTACCTTATAGAATTATTGTGAGATGAAGTAAAATAATGTACAGAAAACACCTGGCTTTTCAGGTGGCTCAGTGGTAAAGAATCTGCCTGCCAGTGTACGAGATGCAGGGGACTTGGTTTTGAAGCCTGGGTCAGGAAGATCCCCTGGTGCAGGAAATGGCAACCCACTCCAGTACTTTTGCCTAGAAAATTCCATGGGCAGAAGAGCCTGGCAGGCTACAATTCATGGGGTCGTAAAGAGTCAGACACAACTGAGCACGCACACACACACACACACACATGCACACACACACACACACACATACACACACAAAACTTCACATGGGAATAATGCTTTGTCAGGTCTTGAGAGAAGGGGGATGTGGAGAGTTCCTAATTAACAGGCATAAACTTTCAGTCGACCAGATGAATGACCTGCTGTACAACACTGCACCTAATAATACATTGTACACAGAGACATTTACTAGGAGGGTAGATCTCATGTTAAGTATTCTTTCTCCAATAATAATTAAAGAATGAATGTTAGGTAGCATTCTATTATTATCGACAACGACTTTATGGAGCCTATCTTTTTCAGTCTAATTGTCTGGATAACTGATTGTGAAAGCCCCTTCCAGCTCTAAAACATGCTTATGGTCCCTGCCTTTCCTTAGAGTAGCTTTAGTTGTGGTTTGAGTTTTGTGGTGCCTAAGTGAACTGATGGTATCAGAGTTCCTCTGGCTTAGTGAGAACTCTACAAAAAAATCTACAAAAAATCAATTTATTGTGCTGCAGCTTTCTCTTCCTTCTTCTGCTCCATCTCTCTTAAAGTTGTCCCAGAATTCTGTTTGACTTTGTAGTTTTCTGCTTCTTTCTCATTCTGAAGTATATTTTTCTTTTTGGCTTTTGACACTGGACAACATAAATTTTTCTTTTAATCGATTTGCCCATGTATATAGTAAATAAGATCAGGACTATATCAGGGACGTTTCCCCAAGAGATCAGGCCAGTTTTTGATGGTGAGGAAAAACCTGTTATTCACTTACACACCTAAAATGTGTCAAAACATTTTATATACACACATTTGCAATAGTATTTCTGATTTACTATGTTTATTTCCCAGTGTTCTCTCTAGGAAAGAATAGATTATCCCCTGAAAAACTAGTCATCATTAGCTAAAACTGTTTTGTCAAATATAAAAGTACAGTCTTAACTATTGTATTAGTGTGGTTGGGATCAATGACTATTGCTTTGAAATGCAGATGGGTGGTGAAGCGGGAATGTGCAAGGAAAATGGCACTGTCTAGGTGAGGGAAAAGCCTAGACCAGAGTCACATGGAGTTGCAGGTAATGCCAACATTATTTGTAGAAAAGATAATGGTGGGAGGGTGGCTGAATTCCTGGGACAATAGCCTGAGAAGTCAGGGCCTGGAAAGAGTAGAGGCAGGAAAAGTGAGCCTGAGGATGGAGGAGGGGGAGAATCCGAGGCAGGAAGAGGGACGAGATCAGAGAGGATGCATAATAAAGGCAGGGCAGCAGACAAAGCCCTCAGGAGCAAATGCCAGAGAGAATCCCAGTTTGTTTAGTGAAGAGACAGGAAAAAGGACATCCTCTCAAAGGACCTAGGTTATGGGACTGGATGGGCGAGATAGATAACAGGAAAGAACCAGGCTGCTCTAGGGACCCAAAGAGCAAGGCCTGTCCCTGCTTCTCCCCGCCACCCCCCACCCACTGCTTCATCCCTGCCCAAACCCTTCGTGTGTGTGTGTGTGTGTGTGTGTGTGTTAGTTGTTCAGTCATGTCTGACTCTTTGCAACCCCTGGACTGTAGCCTGCCAGGCTCTTTTGTCCATGGGGTTCTCCAGGCAAGAATACTGGAGAAGGTAGCCATTTTCTTCTCCAGGGGATCTTCCTGACCCAGGGATTGAACCGGGGTCTCTTACATTATAGGCAGATTCATTATCATCTGAGTCACCAGGGAAGCCCAACCTTTCTCATAGGATAATATAATAGCTTGACTTGAGACAAATGGGACAGACTATCTGAAAGGAGATAGAACCAAGTCCTCATGGCATGTGCTACACAGTATCCATTTCATTTCATTTATTTATTTATTTATTTTGTGGTGGGGGAGGAAGGAGGAAAGGAGGGTGAAAAGGAAGGAGAGGGAGAAAGGAAAAAAAGAGAGGAAGCTCTATGGTGGGTCTTTTTAAAAAAAGTTTATTTGATTAGATAATATATGGCAGTGTCTGTAAACATTTATATATTATTAGAATTAAGAGTGCTGTTTAAACTTTTTATTTTGTGTTGAGGTATAACTGATTAACAATGTTGTGGTAGTTTCAGGCATACAGTGAAGGGACTCAGCCATACATATACATGTATCCTATCTCTCCCATGCTCCTCTCCCATCCAGGATGCCACATAACATTGAGCAGAGTTCCATGTGCTATACAATAGGTATTTGTTTGTGCTTACTCGCTCGGTTGTGTCTGACTCTTTGTGACCTCAGACTGGGACTGTAGCCCACCAGGCTCCTCTGTCCAAGGGGATTCTCCAGGCAAGAATACTGGAGTGGGTTGCCATGCCCTTCTCCAGGGAATCTTTGAAACCCAGAGATCAAACCCAGGTCTTCCGCATTACAGGCAGATTCTTTACTGACTGAGCCACCAGGAGAGGTTATCTATTTTAAATATAGCAGTGTGTACATATCTATCCCAAACTCCTTAACTAACCTTTTCTCCCATTCATCCCCCTTGGCAAAGCATTCTTTTATCAAATAAATGAATGTGTGGAGTGGGAAGTGGTGAACTTGAGCTGGGCTAACCAGCTGCATGACGTTCAACTTCAACTCTTAAAAGCTGAGATCCTTCTTTGGAGAAATGTCTATTTAGTTCTTTGGCCCATTTTTTGATTGGGTCGTTTATTTTTCTGGAATTGAGCTGCATAAGTTGCTTGTATATTTTTGAGATTAGTTGTTTGTCAGTTGCTTCATTTGCTATTATTTTCTCCCATTCTGAAGGCTGTCTTTTCACCTTGCTTATATTTTCCTTAGTTGTGCAGAAGCTTTTAATTTTAATTAGGTCCCATTTGTTTATTTTTGCTTTTATTTCCAGAATTCTGGGAGGTGGATCATAGAGGATCCTGCTGTGGTTTATGTCGGAGAGTGTTTTGCCTATGTTCTCCTCTAGGAGTTTTATATTTTCTGGTCTTACATTTAGATCTTTTATCCATTTTGAGTTTATCTTTGTGTGCGGTGTTAGAAAGTGATCTAGTTTCATTCTTTTACAAGTGGTTGACCAGTTTTCCCAGCACCACTTGTTCAAGAGATTGTCTTTACTCCATTGTATATTCTTGCCTCCTTTGTCAAAGATAAGGTGTCCATAGGTGTGTGGATTTATCTCTGGGCTTTCTATTTTTTTCCATTGATCTATATTTCTGTCTTTGTGCCAATACCATACTGTCTTGATGACTATGGCTTTGTAGTAGAGCCTGAAGTCAGGTAAGTTGATTCCTCCAGTTCCATTCTTCTTTCTCAAGATTGCTTTGGCTATTTGTGGTTTTTTGTATTTCCATACAAATCTTGAAATTATTTTTTCTAGTTCTGTGAAAAATATCGCTGGTAGCTTGATAGGGATTGCATTGAATTTGTAAATTGCTTTGGGTAGTATACTCATTTTCACTATATTGATTCTTCCGATCCTATGAACATGCAAAGAAGACATACGGATGGCTAACAAACACATGAAAAGATGCTCAACATCACTCATTATTAGAGAAATGCAAATCAAAACCAAAATGAGGTACCACTTCACACCAGTCAGAATGTCTGCGATCCAAAAATCTGCAAGCAATAAATGCTGGAGAGGGTGTGGAGAAAAGGGAACCCTCCTACACTGTTGGTGGGAATGCAAACTAGTACAGCCACTATGGAGAACAGTGTGGAGATTCCTTAAAAAATTGCAAATAGAACTGCCTTATGACCCAGCAATCCCACTGCTGGGCATACACACCAAGGAAACCAGAATTGAAAGAGACACATGTACTCCAATGTTCATCGCAGCACTGTTTATAATAGCCAGGACATGGAAGCAACCTAGATGTCCATCAGCAGATGAATGGATAAGAAAGCTGTGGTACATATACACAATGGAGTATTACTCAGCCGTTAAAAAGAATACATTTGAATTAGTTCTGACGAGATGGGTGAAACTGGAGCCGATTATACAGAGTGAAGTAAGCCAGAAAGAAAAACACCAATACAGTATACTAACACATATATATGGAATTTAGAAAGATGGCAATGATGACCCTGTATGCAAGACAGCAAAAAAGACACAGATGTGTATAGCGGACTTTTGGACTCAGAGGGAGAGGGAGAGGGTGAGATGATTTGGGAGAATGGCATTGAAACATGTATAATATTATTTAAGAATCGAATTGCCAGTCTATGTCTGATGCAGGATACGGCATGCTTGGGGCTGGTACACGGGGATGACCCAGAGAGATGTTGTGGGGAGGGTGTTGGGAGGGGGGTTCATGTTTGGGAATGCATGTACACCCGTGGTGGATTCATGTCAATGTATGGCAAAACCAATACAGAATTGTAAAGTAAAAAAAAAAAAAAAAAAAAAGCTGAGATCCTGAAATTCCCTCCCAGGTGGTAAAATGCCTTGTCTGGATTTGGTGCCCATCAGACACTGAGGGAGACAACACTGAAGCTGAGTCAGATGTGAGCGCAGCTGCAGAGAAGGGGCAGAAGAAGTATGGTATCCTGGCTGGAAAGTGAGTGCAAACGAGGGAGTTCCCTCTTTTTCTTTCCTGCCTCTCTTAGATCAGGTGAGTAATGTGGAACCCTGGTGAATCCATCACACTAAGTAAGTTGTGTTGTGTAATTCACTGAAACATTTAAATTGTTTAGTCTACATTAGGGGGTCACTGATAATCCAAAGCAGATACAGGAAGCATTTTGAAAACAACCAATGCTAGACAAGGTTCCAGGATCCTGTCAATTCAGTGTCATGAATGCCGACCTACTTTTCCCTTGCAATCTCTATGAATCCCAAGCAAATCACTCGTGAGTTAGTCTTAGGGAATTTGGTGCCCCCACTTTGGGTAACTAGACCCCGAGTGTCCCTTGCCTCACCTCACTCCTCCTGAGGGAGCTTCTCAAATGTCTTCTGGGAGGATGACCTTGGTTCTCCACTCATTAGTTTTATGTCTTTAGGAGTCTGCCTTGCTTACCTGAGCTTCAGTTTCCTCATCTATGAATTGGAGAACCACCACTACCACATGCTGCTGCTGCTGCTAAGTCACTTCAGTCGTGTCCGACTCTGTGTGACCCCATAGACGGCAGCCCACCAGGCTCCTCTATCCCTGAGATTCTCCAGGCAAGAACACTGGGGTGGGTTTCCAGTTCCTTCTCCAATGCATGCATGCATGCTAAGTCGCTTTAGTCGTATCTGACTGTGCGACCCTATGGACAGCAGCCCACCACACTCCTCTGTTCATGGGATTCTCTAGGCAAGAATACTAGAGTGGGTTGCCATTTCCTTCTCCACCACTACCACATAGGGGGTTGTATAAACCAATGACATGGTACATTGGAAAGGTTCCAAGGCTGGATGTGGGCTTTCACTGTAGCTCAGATGGTAAAGAATCTGCCTGCAATGCAGGAGACCTGGGTTCGATTCTTGGGTTGGGAAGATCCCTTGGAGAAGGGAAATGGCAACCTACTCCAGTATTCTTGCCTGGAAAATCCCATGGACAGAGGAGTCTGGTGGGCTACATCCATGGGGTCTCAAGAGTTGGACACAACTTAGTGACTAAACCACCATGAAGGCTGGATGTGGTGTACAGAAGTTCTCCAATAGATGCTTTCCCTTTTTTTCTCTCAAAATGCCAGGCATCTAGTACATCATCTTTGCCCAAGTAATCTTGAGGGATCTTGCCCCAGAAAAAAGCAAGCCAGATTTGTGTGAGAATCTTAAAGACTGCTTCAAGAAGATGAGTTTTCTCTTAGCCAAATGGGCTTGAGCAACAGACAATCCACTGTTACTTTCATCCCCGAGCTGTAGACCTGTTCTTGTAACACTGGCTGCCTGAAGGGTGGAGCCACTAACTCCTCCTTAAATCCATCAGAGAACAGGTTTGAGAACTGGTAAAAATGAGCACCAGTACATGTACATGTAGCTCAAGCAGTAAAGAATCTGCCTGCAGTGCAGGAGACCTGGGTTTGATCCCTGGGTTGGGAAGATCTCCTGGAGAAGGGAATGGCAACCCACTCCAGTATTCTTGTCTAGAGAATCACATGGACAGAGGAGCCTGGAGGGCTACAGTCCATAGGGTTACAAAGAGTTGGACTCGACTGAGTGACTAACAGTTTCACTTTTCATTTCATGCATACATGTTATGTGAGTTCTACTTTGCTGAAGGTCAACTTGCAGGGAACAGGTCTCAGCAAGCCTAAGGATGGTATCAGACAGGAGTATTTGCCTGGTATAGCTTCTCAGAAACTCACACATCCTAATGAAAGACACTTTTATCTACCTTCCTGACCCTCAACCACATCAACCCAAAACTCAGTATGGTTAACTTCATGGTTGCAGTAGCATTACACTGCTGTTTTAGCCATGGCTATAAAATAATCATTAGGAGTCACATGAGTGCATCTATAATAATACCTCACATTCCAGCCATAAAGCCTAGAAGAGACTGAACACGTCCTGCCTGGCTGTGACCTTCCCAGGCCTGCAGTGTTAGTACTGCCAGAGCCTGGAGCTCAGGGGTTTGCATGTGTGAACTCCTGTTCCTTCGGGTGGGATGCCTGAAGAGCTTATGCCATCTGCATTGCAGGCAACTACATTTCCCACATTCCCTTGACAACTGGCTTTCAAGTAGATTTGACCAATGGTGGAAGACTGGAGGGCAGGACAAACCAGAGTATTTCTCCTCGTTTTTGCTTCCAAAGAGGCTTTCAGCACTGGCTGCTGTGTTTGCTTGCTTGTTTATGCAGTTTCAAGCCCATTCTCTGGGTTCCCAGCTCCTGCAGAACAGCCTCTGCCACACTGCTAACTCTCACCCAATGGCTTCAGGTTCTGGCTCTAGTAATATATATCCTTCCAGTGTCCCTTCAGCCCTAGGGATGGTGGCAGCTTTCTGCTATTGCTAATATCTGAGTTGTTTCACCATCCTCCCTTTGGCTTTTTAGCTCTCTCATTACCTATGTTACCAGTTCCCTATGTTAAGTTGATTCTATTTAAAATGCCATGGGTAGAGTCTGTTTTCCTGATGAGTTTCTCATTGCTCTATCTCCTTCAGTCAGCACTATTTTACCTTCATGTTGAACCTAAGTCTCTCATGTAAGGTCTCTCCTCTAGCAGGCCATCCACTGGGAAACTGGGCAATGGTTTCTTCAGCTCTCATGTTTCCCCGAACATATCCTAGATTTCACTTACTTCTGTGGGCTTTTGAACTCATGAAGGGGACAGAGTATTTTTCATTATTTGGTGACCTATTTGATATAAACACCAGTCAAATTTCTTCAGATTGTCTTTGGCCTCCCACTCACTGGTTAAACTAATTTCTTTTAGAGTCCAAAAATGGCTGTAAGTTTACTATCTCTTCTCCCTCTTTCTTTGGTTTATGATGTAAACTCTATGTTATCCTCCTAGACTTTGCTGTTGGGAGACAAGCCTTTAATAAAACAAACACAAACATAAAACCAAGCTAATAAGCACTGAGGACTCTGTAGATCCATCCATTAAAGTGATTGGCAGCTGCATCCAGTTCCTAGGGGCTGTCAGCAGTGTCTTGTGATGGGAGTATGGGTCTGCTATGACTGCTCGTGGCATGATGTCTTTCCCAACCAGGCTCTGCAGCATAATTTGAACATGATTCCTGAATGGGTAGCTTCTAAACTTGGTTCTCCGACTTTCCTAGAGATTTTGTGAGCTACCCAATATAATTTTTTCCCTCTAAATCCTTAAAAATTTGTTTCTGATGCGTATAACTAAATAAAAGGTATAGACATTGGAACCATGCACAATGTTTTCTGATTCACAAAATCATGCATTTAGCTGTGTTCAGGTGCACTCTAATCTGATATGCTCTCAAAATAGGTCCACAAGGTCTGAGTTTCATGTAAATATTCACAAAAAGTCCTGGAGTACTTAGATGATCAATAAGATCTGCTCTTTGAATGCTAGTAGCTCTTTATCCTCAGCTGAGCTCAGTGGGCTCTGTAGTTAAGTGGCCATGGTGGCAGGAATTGATATAATAGCTCAATTATATGAACTTCTTCACCAAGGCTCTCCCAATATCACCAGCTTGCCAGCTCTAGTGACCAACCGTGACCTTCCCAACTGATAGCACTCCAAGGAGGCTAGTCATTCACCTGATGGTAGGTTCATAGCATTTGAGTCCTTCCTTTGTGGAGAGAGAAACAATATGTCCTTACTAAAAGAGAGAAGATATGGATTTACTTCTCTTCCCTTAATGCTTCTGCCAAAACCATAATCTGTAGGTATTCTGAATGCCTTTTTCACTGTCACAGTATCTTACTCAATGTTGCTTCTCAATAAGAACCTTACCTGTTAGGAGAGGAAGACAATGTGCTGATGCCCATTGAAATTCACGGTCTTATCTTAACCTCTGTTTTGGAAGCAGCTGGCTTTATAAAACAGTGGAAAGACTGAAGTAAGAATCAGTCATGGTGCCAACTGAAACTCAATGTCTTGAAGGATTGGAGTGCTACCTTAAAGCTGGTACTGATATCTACTTGTGTTTGATAGATGGTGCAGGCTCTTGCAGAAAAAGTGGATCCAGAGACCAAGGTGAGAAATGGGAATGTCACTTCTCACAGTTACATTTTATATCATACCTTTGACTTTGGGTGATGCTCATATATGGGCTTTAATACTTGGAGAAGAAATGCTTCCACCAGAGGAAACAACAGAGACTGCTAGCCTGCCACTCCAGGTTCTTTTCAACACCAGGTTGGGCTTTCTTGCTGGCTCAGACAGTAGAGGATCTCCCTGCAACACAGGAGGCCTGGGTTTGATCCTTGGGCCAGAAAGATCCCCTGGATGAAGAAAACAGCTATCCACTCCAGCATTCTTGCCTGGAGAATTCCACGGAAAGAGGAGTCTGGTGGGCTACAATCCATAGTGGACATGACTGAGTGACTAATGCTTTCACTTTTGGGGAAAATATAGGCTATAGTCCATCCTAGTTATCAAAGGTTCTGATACATAGCATAGTCAGAGGGGAATATGATAAAATTCAAAGGAACCTCCTAGGTCTGCTCTATCCAGGCATAAATTAAGGGGGGGGTATCTATAGAAATTCTTTATAACCAGGGACCTCTGAAAGCTCAGATCTCTCTGGAATAAAGTTTTGGGTCACTCCATGGTTGGAACACTGGCTATCTGAAGAGAAATTAAAGCAAACATAGAATAAGTAGTGGAGAGTGGAAATAATAAACCTTCACTGTGGCCTTCAAGTCATGGTTTGAAAATGGACATGAAAAAAGCGGGAAGTATCTACACTTGCAAGAACATAAAGGAAACCTCCAAAGCTTGTAATGTC